>NC_135700.1:16241610-16541988 GCF_964276395.1 Gasterosteus aculeatus | reverse complement strand
CCACGTCCTCATGCATTCAGTCATGCAGGCTCCCTCCAGGCAATCATTAACCATTTCAACCTCAGTGAGACCAAGATTCTATCCTGCCATATGTGACGATGCATAATTTAGCTGTCAAATGTTTTCAACTGAGCGTTTGCCTCGCCTGCCCTCATTCATCATCCCCAGGGGAAATGGTTTGTTGTTTTAGTGGAGGATTTGGTTTTATTGTAGTGTGAGGAAAGCACACCCTGGTTTGTTAAATGTATATGACATTGTATGATTCATTTTAGCGACTTAGTCGTTTTTGTCGCCATAAATCTTGCCAAAGATTAGAATCTATCGCAACTCCAATAATAGCTAATCGTTCTTTAGGTCAAGAATGAAAAAGAGGTGATCAGCCACAAGGCGAGATAAGTGTACTTCTACTCATACTTTACAAATCACGTTTTTCTTTTGTTGAATTGCCATACAATACAATACTTGCACAGTGGAGTTGCAAAAAGTGAAAGAGTTCCCTCTGTTCCTTCTCTGCTGCAAGAACTGCCACTACAAGGGCTGAAAGTGAAAATGAAATGTTTTTCTACTGAAAGGCACGTCTCATGACCACATGAACAAACTGGACAGAGCGGGAGAAGCACACGGCTGTGGAGCCCTGCGAGAGGAAATATATGGCTTGATGACAAGCCATATATAAGCCCCACACACACACACACAAAGTACCAGCTCACTTCATCAGCTTATTCATGCTTCAGCTTATTCATGCTTCAAATTTAAACTATGTATGTATGTATATATATATATATATATATATATATATATATGTATATGTATATGTATATGTATATGTATATGTATATGTATATATATATATATATATGTATATATATATATATATGTATATGTATATGTATATATATATATATATATGTATATATGTATATGTATATATATATATATATATATATGTATATATATATATGTATATGTATATATGTATATGTATATATATATATATATATATATGTATATATATATATATGTATATATATATATGTATATGTATATATGTATATGTATATGTATATATGTATATGTATATATATATATATATATATGTATATATATATATATATGTATATATATATATATGTATATGTATATGTATATATATATATATATGTATATATATATGTATATATATATATATGTATATGTATATATATATATGTATATATACATATACATATATACATATACATATATATATATACATATATATATATATATATATATACATATATATATATATATACATATACATATACATATATATATATACATATACATGTATATGTATATGTATATATATATATATATATATATATACATATACATGTATATGTATATGTATATATATATATATATATATATATATATATAATCCTGACGTGAGCTCTACAAAGGGGTCTCCTCAGTGGCTTGTTTGCCGCTTATTTTCTGCGGCTGCACTTCTTAACAGCTCCTACATCCTGTGTCTGGGGCCCGTAACCACAGTTAGAAGATGACTACTCATTTGAGCCACTAAGTTCTCTCCAGACACGCTGACGATCAGCATGAAGTGAACAGGTCTCCGCTGCGTGATAGTATCAGCGCTGGTCCAACCGGTCTCACAGGCAGTAAGTATTTACTAAACACCCCGTCCTCTATTGTTGGTCTCTTTAGCCTTGTGATGCATTATGCATCACAACTACCCTATTGAAAGGTCATTTCCTACCCCTATGATGTCATTATGGTTGTTGCCCCCCCCCCCCACACACACACACACTGCTATGTATTGGTTGGCGTCATTAGAACAACACTATTAGACATGCTGGGTCGAAGGTCGGAGCTATTGCAACACAGAAACGGATAAAAACTTGTTAACATATCTGAAGCTGTTTGAAGAAGACTTTTGAGTTAGAATTTCTTCTCCATGTGGTGTTGATCCTATTTTATTTTGGCCTTTTGATCTGTATTTGTTATCAAGGCAGAATCTGTGTCTTTTGTTTGACTTTGGATATATTTGAATTCATCATTTGGCCTTTTTAAAATATGCAAAGTTGGATTTCTTGGCACAGGCATTTGTGTTGTGGTGCAATAGCCTACAAGTAGACATGTATGGCAGGTGGAGCCCTCAGTAACAGTTTGCATTCAGTTGTCTGTGCACCTTCACATTTCACAGCTGTTTAGAGAGATTGAGGGCACTTCGATGACACGGATCCGGGTTTCCCTCCTGCCCTTACTGAAGGTGCTCTGCTAGCTTTTGTCAAAGTTTAGACCATCGCTGCCAAAATCAACCCTTTGCTGTTACTGTTGCATTGCATCCATGAGCTGCTGGTCAAAGAAAGCAGCTACGTGGGCCCCTTGTTTCTGCCTGCAGACAGTTCCTGCATTTGATTGATCTAAGTAGACCTCTTTCAGATGGCCTTTGGATGCGGTCTTGAGAGGTCTGTATACTCTACATTGACATTCACACTAATCTCCAATACGATCACACAGCGGAGACCAGTTTGACTGCTTTAAATACTGATGCACCGAGGCATTATCTGTACCTGAAAAGGCATTGGAAAACTTATACAAGGCCCGGCTTTGTGTACAAACTCAAGGATGTTTCTTTCCTGCCATGTTGGCACCACTGCCTGGTTTCCTATTGCCTTTTATCGCTCAACTCTCTGTAGGTGGGAGTCCCAACAGGTGTCTCAGCGATCAGATTGTGGGCAAAGGACTACTGACTTTGTGACTTGAAGCTCTGTTTTTGGCTTTGAGTTTTGAAATTGGATTCCTGTTCAAATTAAAATGACTTTTTTTAAATTTTTGAACACACGCATTATGACATTGTTCAATTGTCTTAAAAAAAAGTCATATAGGATCATAAAGGTTGCTTATCTTCCAACCTCCGTATCAAGGCAGTCAGTTACTTCTCACCCAGTGGCTTGAATCCTCATGGAAAACCTGTGAATACTTTAGCGTGTCTGTGTCAAATTTAATGGCTCAGTTGAGAAGCCGTTTCGGGGTCAGTGACTTCTAACTTGTGGTTTTGGGCCCCAGACACAGGATATAGGAGCTGTTAATAAGTGTACACACATAAAATAAGCAGCTAACGAACCACTGAGGAGACCGCTTTGAAGACCTCAGATTTATATAGATTTAGTTTAAAGGATTTATTGTTATGCAGTATGCCTTTTAAATCCTACGTCACATTAACTTGCACTAAGATGAGTCTGCTGAGTGTTGACAGTGTGTCGGCTAATACCAATAAGACCGATTCTAGGGTGTCAAGCAGCAGCTGATCAGGGGACTAGAGACATATGGCTGTCATAAAGCCTTGACTAGCATAGCAGCCTGCTGCTGTTCTGTCTGTATGTACACTAGCCAGACAAACAAAGCCCACAAATCACGGCCGTGTTTACATTGAATTGTTTTGACGGACGTGATTGGTAGCTGGGGGTTCTGTGAGAAATCCTGCGTATTCAAAGACCGAAGCTCAGGGCTGATGATACTTTAACAACATCACGTGATAATGACGCTCAATTGTTACCAACATATAGAAAGTTATTTGTAAAAGATTTTACATTTTTGTATTTATAATAATATTATAATATGATTAACCTCCTGATTTTTTAGTAAGTAATTGTCTGTTGCCTGTGGCTGGCTGACTACTTGTTTTTAGCCATTCCTCTGGGACTAGCTGCAGACCATAATCGGTACAGCTGTTGCTAGGAGACATCTAAGTCCAAAGCCTCTCTGGCTTGCTGAGGTATCCTTGTGCGTATTTAAACAGCTTAATTGAGTGCTGACTGCCCCCACACAAATATAAGGAGCCCCTCTGGTATTACCTGCTGCTACACATGGAGGCAGGCAGACACAACAGAAAAGGGATGTCACATACGTGCAGCACACAAACAACTCTGTCAGTAGAGTGACAGCCATAATGAGGAGACACACAAGCACACACACACACACACACAACTATCCAATGGGGTTTGCACTGTATGAACTGGCTTTTTTGATGTGTCTATTGCTGCTTTGCACTGGAAGTGTATTTCATATAAACATGTTGAAAGCTTGGCTCTCATTTGTTGTAGTCAGGCTTAGAATGGAGAGAGGGAGAGAGGGAGGGCGAGAGAGGGCAAGAGAGGGAGAGAGAGACTAGCAATGCCATATACAGCCCTCATGCAGTATACAGTAAATGCTTCTCTGTGTGTGTGTGCGTGTGCGTGCGCGCGCGTGTGCGTGTGCGTGTGCGTGCGTGTGCGCGCGCGTGTGCGTGTGCGCGCGCATATGCGTGTGCATGTATTGACCTTGTTTAAATAAACAGTCAACTGCCCCCCCCCCTCCGGCTCTCTCTGCCCTCCCCAGTGTGCTGGGCAAACGGCGTGGGCCGCGCGTTTGTGTCCATAGATCCCAGGTCGAGGTGCCACAGTGCGACTGGACGGAAACCACTGGTGACCTTGACCACCACTGCGCTTGTTTTTTCATCTGTCGCGCACACGTGCTAGCTTGTCTCTCACACATCCAAAGCTAAAAGTTAGTGCCCTTACACTCACACATCCTCTCACACTCACCATCCAACACAGACTTCGGGGCTGTAGTTTACACCAGTGTGATTGTACGTAGCTGCTGGGTCATTACACACGCGCGCACACACGCGCACACACACGCGCACACACACACTCCTGCATACGCAGAGAGGGTCTCACCATGGCAACAGTGGAGCAACACAGGGAAACAACTTGGCAGAGTCAGGCGCTCGCTGTGAGAAAGTGTCGAGTTACAGCAGAGGGCCGAGGTGGGTGAGAGAAGAGGACAGGGACGGAGAGGAGAGTGACAAAGGGAAAAGCAATAGGAAGAGATGGAAAAAGCAAGGTCAGACTAGGTAGGGTAAAGGTAGGGAAGAGGAAAGAGGAAAGCAAGATGAGAAATAAATACAAGAGGGGGGGCTTAAATGAGGAAAAGCGGAGAATAGAAAATGGTCTGGTAGGAGGGATGCTATCAGGTAGCTGTAGCTTAAACACTGTGCTCCGCTGCAGGTGCTGTGCTCCCGCTTAGCTCTGCTCCCAAAAGTCTTAAAGAGCCAAGATCCGCTCTTATTACTCTATTTGGATAATGTTTAAAGTGTGCATGGTTGCATGTATTTTTGTCAACACGCTTGCTCCACACCAGCTCCCGCACGAGCAGGGAGAGTAAAAGAGGACACACACACACACACACACACAGAGACACACACACACACACACAGGGAGAGAGAGAGTCAAAGATGGAGGGGGAAACGCTTGGCTTGTACTCCCGAAAAGTCCTCACCATCAAGTGGTTGCTCTTGGTTGTTGTGAAATTTCATAGGATTGTTTGGATTATCATTCATATTCCCTGAAACACTGTAAACACGTTTAAGGGTTTCACAAAGACAAATGCTTTAGGTGAACAAAATAATTCTACATTTGAATATTTGAGTATTTCTCTTTACAGGACTTTCCACCTTTTGTTTCCTCATCATGCATTTAATACTCGGACTGCTTTCTTTGCAGGGCTTGTATAAGTATGAGTGGGGCTTTGGCAGTCAAGGAAGACTGGTAACACTCGCTACTGCTTTTTCACAGTATATTTAAGTACTTTTAAAAAAGTATTTTCATTCCCAGTTTTGTCTTGCTTTTGAAAGTGTTGTAGCATAAACCCGTCAACGCTTTCTGTCTCTTTTGTGCCCTTCTTTCCTCTCTAACGGATACATTCCTCCAGACACTGTTAACTTATTTTATGCCGTCTGGAACACACATGGTGCTGTGAATAAACATGCCCCTGATTTATTGACATACGCACACACATGCACACAGCCCAACGCACACACACACACACACACTCTACGTGATAACTTCCACAGTGTGCAGACAAAGATCATAAAACAAACAACCCAACCGGCAAGACGGTTGATTCCTGTGAGTCGGTGTCTCTTTGAATCCAGAATGAAGGTGTCATTTAGAGCCATGCATCCATTCAGCCATGCATCCATTCAGACAGATTGTTACATGCAGGATTTGTCCTTTCATGTGGCTCTTAAGATCTAATGTGGTTTCCAAAGATGGACCCATTACAGGTTGTTATACGGGGCTCATGCTGTTGGTGCAACTTCGGAATACATTTCACGTGAGTTCAGATTCCAGTTTGCCAAGTGTGAAATCCCCTCCCTGTGCTGCTGCGCTCGGCTGGAGTTTAGAATTTACATTTCTGAAACATGTGCTGTTTGCGTACGTTTGTGTGTTCTTTGTGGGACGAGGGGGGACGTCCTGATCTGGTCATCATCTTGTCAGGGATTTCATTCTGCCCCCTTGCAGCACCATCTTCACTACCCTAACCAGCTATAACGATGCTCTGTACAGAATTTTGTTGAACCAGAAGTTTGAAAGATAATTTGAAACACTTGATAAAAGGTTGATTAATGTTCCTTTTTTTTCATAGGATACACTTAACCATTGTGCTTTAACTAACTTGATGTTAAGTATAAACAACAAACTCCCTTTAATGAGCTCGGTAGCTCAACTCTCTTAAGATACAAGGTTTTTATTCAGCTCAACAGAGAAGCATTATTGAGATTTAAGTATCTGCCTCTGAAGGCTCGTCCTCTCACAACCAGCTGTAAACACATGACATTTCTAGTTTTTCCACAGCTCAGTTGAACATAGGGGCTCCGTACCTGAACTTCTTATACCAGGGGGGATGGTTAAGAAAGACCGGAAGATACGATCATAAACACAGTTCCTATGAACACCAATTCCACCATTGATTCCAGTACACCTTCCTGGAAATATGTTGCATTTAATAATCCCGCCGCAAACCCGTAGAGTTCAATAACCAGGTTCAGAGAAAGTCAATATTGTGAAACCAAGCACACATTTAGTCGCTTGTACTTTTGTTTTTCCAAGGCCTGATTTTGACCAATTTAATCCTTTTTTTAAATTTTAGCTGCTTTTGGAACAGCACATGACAAATCCCGAGCTCCCAAACATTGACACAGCGGTGTGTGACGCAAACCTGCTGGGAGGAAAGGGTCCGTGGCCAGATGTGGTGGGGTTGAGGCTTGGCAGTTTCTGGGTTGAAAACGGCAATGAATGGCCTGGTTCTTTTCTGTTCAACTCAACGGGCTGCCCTCCATCCCAGCTGAAGGTGTGGGTTGTGATGGGAATATGTGCGTGTTGGAGGGAGGAAAGAGGTGGGGGTGGGGGGGGGTCTGGCCTGCCAAGTACAACATTATAACAGTGGTGGGATTGTGTGGCCTGTGTTTGTCTTTTCCTCTGAGGAGGAAAGGTTGCGCTCTCCCTTCCGTCTTGCTCTTGTCTCTGACTGACACACAGCCCTTTTCCTGCATCCGACGGTAAACTGTGGGGCGGGGGGGGCAGCACTCAGGGACCAACGGAGGGGGCCGCTGCAGGTAGCTACGGCATCGTTTTTAATGCTCAAGACCTCCCAGAATTACATAAAGATTGTGTGAATTACGCTTTTTGTATAATTCAACATCCATTTGTTATTAACTGACATGATGAATTTTGTACACAAGCTTTTTGTTCTTCTAATAATCTCTTAAAGCCAACTCATGGCTTTTCTTTTCCTTTGTGGTAGCCAATGCAGATGCAGCACAACTTTTTTTTGGCCTTCAAATCAAATGAGCAGAACTAGTTCAAGCCCCTGGTAAGGTTTATTTGGGTGGGCGTGTAAAGGAAAAAAAACCATAAGTCTATTAGTTAAAAGCATCAGCGGCGAACTGGTTGGAGGCCAAAGCGCCAGATGAATCTCCAGTCGTCCTGCCAGAAATATGCAACCAGACATTTAGATCCCCTCCAGAGAGGCCGGAAATGAAGCGAGTATCCCTTTGTTCACACCTCTCCTCTGGACCCCAAGAACTCACATCTGCTTTTGTTTGTGTTTTTTTTTTTTCCCCTCCTCCCTCTGTTGTGTCTCAGCTCGATGGCTACAGTGAGAAGCCCATCAACCTGCAGATGTTCATCGGAACAGCAGACGACCGCTACTTGAGGCCTCACGCCTTCTACCAGGTGCACCGGATTACCGGGAAAACCGTCGCCACAGCCAGCCAAGAAATCGTTGTCTCCAGCACTAAAGTTCTCGAAATTCCTCTCCTGCCTGAAAACAACATGTCCGCCGGGTAAGTCTGAAGCGCTTCACGGTTATATTGCTGTTATGAGCTTACCACCGTGAAGGAAGCCCCGTCATGGGGAAAAAAGGAGCATGTTTATGATCAATAGGGGTGTTACGTCTTCCAAAGAGAGATTTTAATAGATTTTCCAAATTTAAACAATCTTTGCCATGGAGCAGAGACGCAATCTTTATTCAAATATTTAAGATTATAAATCATGAGAATGATTATAATAAGTTCTGTTTTCATTTAATTTAGGAAGGCATCCGGTAGCTGTAATAAATCATATTCAGACACTTTGTTAGCTCTCATTGCCGTTACCCTGCTGGGCTCGGGAGGAGGGCGGGGGGGTTTTATTCCTATGCCTTCACCACTTAAGTATGTCGTAGAGATTGCCATCCGAGTGGTGCCGTATGGGGCCAACTATCTTTCCCTGTACCTTGCAGTATCGACTGTGCTGGCATCCTTAAGCTGCGAAACTCAGACATCGAGCTGCGCAAAGGGGAGACGGATATTGGGAGGAAGAACACGCGGGTCCGCGTGGTGTTCAGAGTGCACATCCCCCAACCCAACGGGAAGGTGCTGTCGCTGCAGGCGGCCTCTATTCCTGTGGAGTGCTGTAAGTGTCCGAAACGTGTTCATTCAGAAAACTAGCCACTCGCAAACACACACACACACACACACACACACCTTTCCACTCACTTCTTTATTAGCATGTTTTTAGTCTGGCGATATGATATGTTGTTTTAATCTACTGTTTGCTCTCAGTGAAAGTGTTTTCAGATAAGAATGTCTGATAAATGTTAAAAACATGCTTGGTTTTTCCTGTTAATACTTCCTTTTTTGTTGATGCTGTGTGATACTACTGTCATTTTTCAGGCCATATGTTTGTCATATGAGTCATAAAGTGCTCCTGTTAATGTCTGCTTATATTTTAGTACTTTGATAGTACCGCCACAAAAACTAACCTGCTGCGTGAATGAACACCGCTCAGCAAATGATCATCCTCCTTTTCTCCTCGACCCTTGCTGCGTCCCTCCCAGCCCAGCGCTCGGCTCAGGAGCTGCCCCAGGTTGACAAAACCAGCCTGACCAGCTGTCTGGTCAGCGGGGGGGAAGAGATGGTCATCACCGGCTCCAACTTCTTCCCAGAGTCCAAGGTGATCTTCCTGGAGAAAGGCCCTGGTAAGTGTTGCATCTGCGCTGCAGCTTACCCCTGAAACACCTCTGCAGAAACAATGTGTCCTCTTTTAAGTGTGTAAAAAAAAAAAATATATATATATATATCATCTGTCATGTTTGTTTGACAGATTTTTTGGTGTAATATTACACGTGAGGGACGTGTGGTTCATTGCACAGTCCTGTTCTTTAGTGGCAAAAAAAACAAACAAACATTGGGTTGTTTGGGATTTACATACACTTGTGGTTGGAATCAGAAATTCTTAGATCTTACAAATGTTGCAGAAATGTGCAGATGTTATCAAGGTTTTATAGTAGTCATGACTGATACACGTCTGCAGGGATATAATGAAAAACATGTGTATCATTATCTTCGCCCCGACGAGTCTCCTTTTTACCACAGGGTATTAATTTGAATGCAGAACAGATTTTTGTCTGCTTGTAATACTGCCAATCAAGCAGGCATGAGGCAGTCATCGGCACGTATTGTGTGTAGTGAGTCAAAAAGGAAAAAGGGCCACTGGTTGGATCGCCTTCCACACCTAGTTTACGTACTCAGACAAGCTCCTCAATTGGCTTATGAGACAAAGAACATAATAATGCATGCAACAGATGGTTTGTACTAAATTGAGCATTTGTGACTGATTCCTCAGCTAAATTTCCTAGTCCTTCTGTTTCATTTAAGTCATTTGTATTTCTCTGCCTTCTCTCCGTTTCACTTCTGTGCATCACCCAGTAATGGAAACACAGAGATTCCGAGGGATGGAAATTTTAAATGGGTAACATTTGTCGAGCCAGTCCCTGCCTGTCTGAGGTACCTTTGTGATGCAGAGAAACAGAATCAAGTTCACACATGGCAGAAAGTGGAGTGGAGTTGTTTTTTGTCAGTGGGAGCCATTCTCTGGGATTTTGTAAGGGGATAAAACCGCGCGGAGGAATGTCTGTAGCTCTTTCATGTGAAGCATGGCATAGAAAAGTAGCCGTAGTGAGTCTTTACAGCACAGCAGCAAGTGGAAATCTTAGAGAGGTGCATCTTGGGTAGTGAGGAAAGCTGGGCCCCGTGCTGCAGACTGGGAAAGAATATTAAAGGAGGGGATTGGTTTGTGTAAATGATCCCCCTCATCATGACTAATCCAACTGATTCAGTGTAACAAGGCACTGATTGGAAGTACAGGGATGAAAGAAAAGAAAGAAAGAGAGGCAGTGACAGACATTTTTCCACCATCATCATAATTGAAAGACTACAGCGGATTCACGAGGACCTGGAGCCACTGACCTATTGTGGCGGCTACAAAGAGATTATTGAATGGTACAAAAAGCGACTTTACTATTCACTGAAACAGAGTTACTCGCATTTGTTTGTACGAGTTCCTCTTTATGAGCAAATCAATTTCAAACCGTAATGCAATACTTTATCTGATGTGCATAGCATGTGCTTAATTTCAAGTATTTAAAATTCACAAGGATGAAGACTTTAAAGGCAATGGACCGCCTCTCATGAATAGTGACTAGTACAGTCACCAGTATGTGCATGTGTACCGCTGTTGGCCACTACTTAAACAGTAATCACCGTTCTTTTACCCTCTGAATGGGGCGCGAAGAGTTGTCTCGCTGATCCGAGTCATTGTCTCACTGAGGTATGAGGCTCCTGTTGGTGCCTGCTGTCTGACGGAGCATGTGGGGCCCTTTTTTCCCTGCCTTTTGAATGTCAACAAGCCGCACTGCAATAATGCACTGCTGTCAGTCACAAAGAAATTCAAGGTCCTCTGCTCGTTGCCAAACGAAAAAGAGAAAGAAACCTGTCATCATCACAATAGAGAGTGCGTCTTAGCGGTGATGAATGGCTGGTGTGCGAGTGGATTTCTGCGACTACAGGTTGCTGTTGGGGTGAGATTAGCACGGGTGTGTCACCGGCTTTAACTACAGCAGAGTGTGGGTTTGGGTAGGACGCCTAATAGCTTAAATGTTACCAGGCTTACAGTTGAGTGCTTTTTATAATCTACTCACATCGACCAGGCCCCTCTACAGACATGTAAAGATGCCTGAATCCTTTGTCTTTTGAGCTGCAAGTATCCTCTGCACTTCCTCGGCAGAGGATACTGTGGAGAGTACTGAGTCGGGTTTTATTCTACTCAACGCTGAGAGGACTGTGATTTCTTCCAACCACACGGCAATCCTCTCAGTGTTTTTAACCCCAACTGCTTCCATCCAAGCGGCTGCCCCTAAGATGACTGGCCAAATAATTAGATCCCTCATAGGAAAAAACTGGGGAAAAAATGGAAAGGATGTTTTCTAGCCAGAAACCTGGAAGTGTGTGGAGGCCTTTTTAAATAGATGCCATTATTCCACTGCTCTCTCCATAATTTTACCAGACAAGACAAACCGCTGGATATTTGGACATTTAATTACTATTTAATAGCTGCAAGGATTTTCTCCGTTCGGCTTCTAGTTGTTTAAAAACAACATCATTTGGTTGTCTCTCGGTTGGAGAGACAACCAAAAGAACTAATTGGAATTGTGTGCTTTACCGAAGCCTCGCTTGGTTCTTAAGCCCCGTTTGTTTGACAAGAAAATAGAGAAAGGGAGCTACTCTGAATAAGGGAATTTGAAAAATAGCACACTATGAATGACACGTAGTGTAAATTATAAAACTGTGGCCATCTGGGACCCTGTGTGGCCTCTGTTTAAAACTGCCTTTGTCTCAGTCATTCCCTTTCATTTTCACTCAATTTGTTGTGTTTGTGCCTATTAACAGTGTCATTTGAAGTGGCTTTTAGGATGACAGAAGGTCTTGTGTTTGTCCAAAAGCTGTTGAGGATACAATGGTGATGTATGCTGCGTTTGTATTCCGCCCACTCAGTCCTCAAACTCTTTCTACGTTGAAAAGCCCGAAATCAGCTGCCTGTTTTTAACCAGACCTGCACTCAAGAACTGTGACGTCATTCCTGCGTCAATTGTGGTGCTTTTCTTGTGATTTTGATGTTTAATGTTCAATCTAAAGGAACAGAGTTGAGAGTGACAGGAAGGATAAAAGTATTTCCTGAAGCACTTAGAGTAAACGTTTCAACGTAGTACTATTTTCTGCTATATATGTTTCTGCCCTCTTTATGGCAGGGGGATTATCATTGGCTTATGCATTTACATTTTTATTCTTTACTATTCCTCCTAGATGGACGACCACAATGGGAAGTTGAAGCAAAAATAATGCACGAGAAAACTCAAGGAGTAAGTTGTCACTGATTAGTATTCAGTACAAAAGACATGTCTGTTGGACATCTCAGACATTATTCTGCAAATGGTATTTGTATTTTGTTGCCAATGACTGGGTGTTAATAATGTTAAATGTGTTTTTGTAGTCGTGCATCGTGGTGGAGGTCCCTCCCTACCACAGTAAGTCCGTGGGCTCGGCGGTGCAGGTGCAGTTCTATGTCTGCAATGGCAAGCGGAAAAGGAGCCAATCCCAACGCTTCACTTACCTTTCAGGTGAGATGAGAGGTTGTCATGACTTTTCGAAAGAATCTTTGGCCATCAATAACATGCTGTTTTTAGGTGTTAGTGTTATTTTAAGTATTCGAGATCAATAATAACTTGCAACTCATTTTACAGACATTTACACAAAGAGATACTCTCTAGCTTTACTTTGCATTCCTTTGGGTGCGATGCTTCCTGCTGTAGTTAATCTCCATGGTAACAAAAAGATTTTGACTGACAGCAGCGACAGTTGTAGCGTCTTCCTCATGTTGCACACTTCTACACGGGGGTTTCACCAACCCCTTTTCTCTCTTTCTCTCTCCAAAGAAAGCCTCGCCGTGGTTTGCAGGGGGCTCTTCCACTAACTATAACATTAACACCTGCAAACTTGCTTATTTTGTGCAGCCTACTCCGACTCCCGAGCCAACCTTTTTTTTTCGTACTTTCTGTACTTTTATAGGGTTTTATGATGCAAGTATTTTGCTCTCCAAGAAACGTTTACTAGATATAGATTTTTTGTTGTTATTTTGATATAAGTATTTTATCAATTAGGAAACTCGGCACTCATGGTATCTGGAAAGTTTCCTTAGTGTTTTTAATTAAAGTCACATTCCGGCTATTTGATATTTGTTTGTTATTGTGTTATTTTCCTCTTGACGCCAGTCAAACCGAAAACAGCGTTGGCGGAATATAATGAAATGTGAGCATTTTGTACAACATATCCGAACCCGAGTCTTACCACAACAGTGTGTAGCTTACGTGTGCGTGTGTGTGCACGTATATAAGCGACCTTGCCCCTCCACACACCCAGCCTTTCTGTTTGCAAGCACGCCCACTCGGCACTGGCAGTTCCTGTTTTCGGCGTTGACAGCCAATCGGAGCGCGGCAGAGTAACTCTGCTCCGTCAGTCAAGCTGGGATGCTGAAACCACTAGAGTCACCACGGACACCACCTGCTTTATTGTGGCAAACAGAAAAAAGCGTCGCCGTGGGCTGGGCTGCAGAACCCCTGGCCCCTTTTGTGGATGCCTTCTGAGAAAATTGGAGAACAAAATGTCTTAGAATAAGTAGTTCTTTGTTGAACTTCACACATGGTATGTGTGCTCAATTCAGCTATGGAATTAACATTGGGTAAACATGAAAACAACCCGGACATGTTTTAATATTCGTTATGATACCCTTCTCGTATCCTTGATATACCTCTGGCTCCATTTCTTTCAACAGAATTGACTTTACTTAAATACTGTTTGGCCTTTGGGTGCCCCCTTCCCTCTGAGTCCCAGAGGCATGGTGGGGTGAGTGGAGGGCAGGGGCACTGAACTCGTTTTGCTGTCAGTCTGATCTGGGCCTCGGGGCATTCGGCTTCTCTTCCCACACAACATTTTCACATGATGGCACCCGGACTGACAACATATGCTGTCCCTCTAATTCAGAGCTGGATAAAAATAAAACTCTCCGTCACAAGGCACCAGATTGGGAAATGGGTTACCGATTGGCGTAGCAGTGCTCCGAGCTTTCAAAGTGAAAGGGAATGGCCTCATTTACCATCGAGATGTCTCTATTTTTTTGTTTTGTTTGTCATCTGGAAGGAGAGCCATCTCACAAATCACACATTTCAGACACTACGGTCAGGGCTTCTAGATTCTTGTGATCTTCAGGTTTTACAGAAACATATTTAAACTTCAAAACCACAGATTCAGGGATGTACTGGGGAGTTGAGGGAATGATGAAAAGCTTGAAAAAACAACCTTTTTTTGAAAGCTGATTGAAATCACTGAACTTCTGTACCTGAATCATATACAGCCGTGTCACTTTATGTTTTGTTTTTTTCCTTCTCTCCTCAGTATTTTATTGATTATTGATGTTTTTTTTTTCTTCTCTTTCATCCTTCCTGTCTTTCCTCTTCCGTGCCGTCTCTCTTCCCCCTTCTCTATGTGCAAACCTCTCTCTTTGTAGTCATGGTGAAGCAGGAACATAGAGAAGAGCTGGACCTTTCTGCAGTGCCCCCTATGTCCATGCCCCTGGCACACACTGCCAGCCTGGTGCGTCCCCAGCTGCCTTCTCCCGAGCAGTGCCACCCATCGGACAACCTTCTGTCCAGCTCCCCTCGCGGCCTGGCCACCGCCACCGGACCTGGCCTGCTACCCTTGCAGGCCCCCTGCTCCTCCCTGGGCTCTCCATCTTTCCAGCACCTGCCTCACCTCCAGGGTCACAGCTTGCACCACCCCCCTGCAGACTGCCACATGACGTTCCACCCGAGCCCGGCCCCTGATCCTCTCCCTGCTCCTCCCCGGCCCTCCTACCCGTCTATGCAGCACAGTCACAGCCACGGCCTCCCCTTCAACGGCCAGGGCAGCTTTCCTCCTCAGGGCTACGAGAGGATGCCCTTTCAGCACAGCCCCAGTGCAGTCTCACACCCAATAAGCATGGGAATGGTGTACCCGTCCCCCCCTTGCTCCTCACCATCCGCTCCGTCCTCTTCAACCACCAACCCCGTTGCCGGGTCCCCCCAGAGCCAGCAGCCCCTGCTCGCCCCCTCATCTCCGCTCCTGCACTCATCCCCGCACCTGCACACCTATCACTGCTCCCCAAGTCCCACCCGGGTGCCGTCCCCCGGGGGCCACCCCCTCGTGGGGCAGCACCCCTCCCAGCTGCAGAGAGCTTTGGGCTACCACCCTGTAAGTCAAAGGTCTGCCTCGTGCCCCACGCCGTCCAGTGCCCCTGCTCCAAGGATGATCCCCTCCCCCCACTCCGGGCCGTCCTCCCCTCAGCTCCACTCGCTGCCCTACCAGTCTTCCACCTCGTCCTCCCCCACCTCAGGTGGCAGTCCCTTGGGGCCCATGCAACAGCAGCGTTCAGGACAGCCCTCGCCCCAGGCCAGCCTGTCCCCGGTGGCAGCAGGGCCTCTGGTTCACCCTCCGAGCCCTCTCGGGCCGTTCTCACCGGACGGAGAGAGGCCGAACATCAAACAGGAGCCCGAGGAGAGGGAGCCCACCTTCCGCTCCATCGGCCTACAGGACATCACGCTGGACGATGGTAAGATGTTTTTTTCATATTAATCTCTGGGGCTACACAGGAAGGGGAGTGGTCTGCATCATTATGTGCTACCTGCAAAGACTTGTAGCACAGAGACTACATTTGTGTGCTGCTGCATCCTACTTGTGTGAATGTGAGCGTGTGTGTACATTAACAACTCTAATTAGCACGCTCAGGAGAACTTGTTGACTTTTAACAATTGGCAGTGAAGTCAGCACATGCATTTAACAGCTCTCGGCTCTCTTAAATTAACTCCACCTATTTTCTTAAAAGATGTGTGTCCAAGTTGTTCCCAATAGTCTACTTACTTATCTGCCTCGCTTGGTTGTGTTAACCCCAGTGCCATATTCAGATGGGGGTCTTAAAGGTTTAGGGTTAATGAATAGCCCGGCGCGGCCGTGAGGGAGGTGCGATATTGTGTGCTAGCAAGGGTCGGCCTAATTACCACGGGGACATTGTCAATAAGTCATGTGGGAAAAGGCAACCACCACTGAAGTTTATCAGTACGTAGTACTTGTGCAGACACACATTTAGACTTATGTAAAAGAAGAGAAAACCGCCTCTGTCCCTTTTCTGTCTTCCCTTATTAAAAGCTTGCATGTGAACTCATAAAAAGGGGGGTTACTTAGACATTATTTACTGGAAACTAAAGCTCAGATTTAGTCACCCTCTCCCCATCTCACATGCAGAGGCCGGCACTCTCTGTAAAGTAGCTGGCTGTGCTCTCACCAACGTAGAAAAAGTGTGAGAAAAGTTTGTAAATGACAAGGTTCAACTGGGAACATAAGCTCTCCCTTGGGCCTGTGGCTAAAAATAGCTTTCTGTGCCGGACCAGCTCTGTAGGCCACGTTTCTACGTAGAAATGTCAAGCTTATACACAGCTCAGCTCAGTTTTAGCAGGTCACACTCTTTTAAGTAGACCATGCTAGCCCCAGTTGGACGGACAGACAGATCAGCAGGGGCAATAAAGCATAAATAGCAATAGATTCATACAACATAAATCCAACTCAAATTCAATCCAGAGCCATTATGCATAATTAACTGCCATCGACATGTTGCCCTTTAAAATGTGGACATTTGAGAATGACGTTGCATCAACTTCCTTGAACCCATGATGTTCACTCACTCACTATTATTTCTACTACCCCCCCCCCCCCCCCCCCACTCCTCTTATTAAAACATTGGATGAGTTTAGGAAGATGTGACGTTGAACTGTTTTGTGACCTGTAGAAAGCTGAGATTGATCGTTATTCCATCATGTCGTCATTATCCATGAAGTGAGCTACTGCAGTAGAACCGCAGACGTCTGTCAGTGGCACGAGAGGGAAAACAAATGCTAGCGAGTAGAAAACTGCCCCGGTTAGCAAGCAGATGGCCCGTGTGACGCACACCAGAGCATGCTTGAGATGTGTGTGTGTGTGTGTGTGTGTGTGTTAGATGGGGTATTGTGTGTATCTGTTTGTTTGATGTTGTGACGGTGTGAGTATGGCGTGTGTGTGTGTGTTTTATGTGTATGTGCGGGAGCAAAGCAAGACACAGGAGGTGAGAAGACAGACCGACAGACAGATGGACAGACGAGGTCTAAATCCAACCCCACTGTTGGGTCACTCAGCCGAGACATTCAATCTGAAACGTGCATCTGACATGTAAAGGTTTGGACAATTGAATGAGAAAATCTGTCCAAACTTTTGACTTGACTTTTGGTACTGTAACCAAATGTTGTTGAGCTCTGTGTATTTCTACTGCTATGATGTGTGAATCAAAACGGAAGTGTAAGCGTCGGGTGCGGCTTTATTTGACATTATAAAGGCCATTTCTTCACGGTGACTGTTTGACACATTCAGCAAAGAGATGGCGTGTCATCACCTTAATCAAATTAAAAACATTATTTTCTCTTTATTTATTTTTTTACACGGCTCAACATGTAGAGATGATTGATGGACTTA
This sequence comes from Gasterosteus aculeatus, assembly GCF_964276395.1. Classification (NCBI taxonomy): domain Eukaryota; kingdom Metazoa; phylum Chordata; class Actinopteri; order Perciformes; family Gasterosteidae; genus Gasterosteus; species Gasterosteus aculeatus. The sequence continues at coordinate 16,524,197 of NC_135700.1, read as the reverse complement.
TTATAGGATATTATAATTTTTTTGTATTCATTTGTATCAAACGTTACACCCGTCACGATAATTGCCGCCGTCATGGCGACAGAATACGAAGCCCCCTGTGCTCCCGAAGTGTGCATTCAAGCAATTAACCATCTCAATGTTTGCAGATCGTTGATGGGAAGGGATAGCACGTGTGTGGTTGTTGTGTACGTGTGTTCACAACAAAAAGCTGGTCCTTTGTTGGCTCCGCCCTCCCCAAATCCACAGCTGCCTCAAACAGCGAGCACGGCATGGAGCGGTTAATAATAGTCCGCCTGTATTCCTTGTGAGAGACACACACACGGCAATGACACAAACGAATACACACAGACACACACGGGGAGCGACACCATCCTATATTGAAGATGTAATTGAATATATCAGGCGCGGTTAGTTCACGCGCAGTGAACTGTCCCAATCCAGGTTTTTACTCTTACTCTCTTGTTGTTTCTTAAACCCAACATCAATCAAGCAACATTTTTCTATCCATTTTTTGTTATTTTTTGGTTATCTGCTTTATTGCCCAGATTTTGATGAGAAAATCAAGACTTCTCTTCTCAGGGTCATGTGTAAAAGGGTTTAGAAGACATTTAAAAAAAACGCCAGTCTGCCTCCAACTAAAGGTAACAAAGTAGACCTACTAGCATGTGGAAAGCTCACCCATCAATATGGTGCATCTTGTTTGTTTAAATTATTCGTAAAAACATGTTAAAATATTGTGGTTGTAGCTACAAGAATGGGTGAATGCGTTCACTGAATGTTAAGCAGTGAGGGTTGGAGGTGCCAGTGGATTTTGTCCCCTCGGGGGACAGAGACGCTCGCCGTTGGTCAGGCTCTTCGCTGCCACCTGATATTTATCAGAAAGGCAGAGAGTGGTGATGCCCATGTCATTCTCCACCATAACGCCATTATGTCTGACTATAAAGTATAATATTATGACAAACAGGTAGCTGTCCTGTAAAGACAAAGGCTGGTTGATCCCCACTGAGAATCAACAGTCGTCTCACGAGCAGCTGCTTTCCGCCCACAGGCCGACTGCACGCTCCCCGAATGAAGCCAAATGGCAGAAAGCGTAAATGAGGAAAACTGAGTGCTAAAGAAGCCAACATCTAACAATCCAGACAAAAAAGACGAAGGACAAAGAGATGATATATTCCTCAGGAGTTGGCTGGTGAGACCGGGAGAAAAGGCCTCGGAACGTTGGATTCCCCTCTGACAGGTGTTAGGAAATACGACTCCAGTTGTATCCCAAATTAAATTATACATGACATGAAACTTGGGATTGACCTTTCGTTTTTGACAACCTTTGTAAATGATCCTGGCTCTACATTTTTCTTTGGAAAAGGCCTGAAAAGTTTATTTGAACTTTCACAATTTTCTTTTACTGTCAGGTTGTAACTGCCTCATAACAGCTGCCATTATGGAACCATCAACAGTTTGAAGCAAAATCGTTTAAAGTAAAAACCAAAGATATTGACAAATGTCGACAAACTGCTTTTTCCATTATGATAACGTACTTGTCTTTGGACAGGACAGATTGTAAACATGTCTGTAGTTCATTTAACTCATTCTTTTGATGAAACAACCAAATATAAATCATACTGTTGTTGTTTATGTACATGGGAGCACCTCATTCTGAGGTTTCATGCTGCCATTAACCAGCCACAGTAATAACACACAGCTCTGGATTCGATTGGCTTCAACAACGAAAAAAAACAACAGCAGGAGGAAAATATGTTTCAATCAAATGCTGCCGCCGCTCGTTAAAGGCAATGGCAAACATTTGCTTGACTTTGCCCCTGAAACAGATGGAAACAGACTTTCCGTGTCATCTTTCCATACAATTGAGGCCTCAGCGAGTGAAGCGGCGAGGTCTTGGCAGAGGCCAGAGAGACGCTGCCTTTGTTTGTGGGCAGAAGGAGCGGAGGCCCGGAAATCCCTCAGCAAGGACGAGAGCAACGCCTCCACTTTTAGGTTCCGAAAATGCGCTTGCTGAAAATGAACCGTCTTCAGTTCCTGCTGAGTGTAACAGCAGTGAGGTAGATTTGGCTCTGGCTGAATGCACAGGGCCTCAAATGCGTGTGTGGAACCCAATCAACAGATAATTCATCAACAAAAATGAAAAACATGATGAAATGTGGTCTCTTCAGATGTGAGGATCTGTTGCTTCGGTATCTTTCACTATTTCCAGACACTATTTAGATAATGAATGTAATTGTTGGTTGTAGTTCTAATGGGTTAGCGAAACACATCCAATGGTTTTAGGTACCAGAGACTCCTCGGCTTCTCGCCCTCGGCCGATATCACCCACGATGTCGGCCCGTTATTAACCGCCGTAACGAGCTTTGCCGGAGTCCCCGGGCGGCCCCCTTTGGGCCCCAGCGGTTCCTCTGTCCCGAAGCCCAGTCCTGTGGTCGTCTGCCGAGTGGAGTCTTTTGAATCAATTCACAGATTCAAAGAACTTGACTTAAAAAAAAAAAAAAGATCTATGTGCCATCACCGAATTTGCTGAATTGCCAAAGGAACCGATCTCGGAGCAGCAGTTAAACGAGTTAACCAGAGTGAGCTTTACTGAGCCGAGCCCGGAGACTTCAACACAAAGTTCCACCAAATGAGCGTTTCTTTCCACCATGTGTGTGAGCGCGTGATCGCTCAGTGGGTTTTCACTTCTCCTACCTGGGGCTCTGTGCACACGTGCACTGTGCATGTCATTACAGGCGACCTGCGAGTGGAAACTCTGCGCTTCGATATTCTCTCTTGCTTCTTATTCTTTTTTTTGAACAAATGTTTTCCATTGTGGCATGTTGTCTTCATCTCGCCGGACTTAGTCAATCTATGAGTTGTTTGCTTAATCTGCTCTGCCAGAGTAATGTTTTCTAAAGCCATGTCAGGGAACTTTTTTCAATGTGTCATCGAGGGTGATGATAATCATCGTTTTTCCATTTCGACTTGTAGTCATGATTATCATACCGAAGGCCCATCTGCTCATTTCACTTCTGTTTTGCATTATGCAAATTGTTTCAATCTACCTCCTTTGAATGAAAGCGTGAGATCACCCAATCATAGTCGTCTCCTGGGAGACGGTGAACTTTATCTCGGGAAGATTAAAGGAAATCCGGACAACAATTCATTCAGCCTATGTAGATTTGAAAGTACATTAGTTTCTGCAGCAATGCTTTCTCTTTTTTAAACTGTGGGACGTATTCAAGCCACATTTTTCTTGGAGACAGTTTGTGTGTTGTTGACTTTTACAGATGTGTATACCTCCAGTAAGCCGTCCCTCATTTTCCTTTCATTTCCTATAAAACCTGAAGAAGCCCGGTCCTGAATATCAGTATGGACATTAATGATGAACCATTCCATGCAGCGTAAAACGAGCAGCGACGACACCCGGCTGCGGGCTGAGACTAAACACATGGAGCATCAGCAGAAGCCATCAGCACAGAGCGAAGGGACTGTAGTAGAAGTAGTAGTTGTGGTGGTGAAGGTTGGCTGACTTGCTGATGTGTACTTTAATTAGGGAGCCCCCCCCTCCCAGTCATACGGAGAGGATCTCCCTCCCGGCTGAGCCATCAGTCACGCTGTCGACGGCAGGCAGCGCTGAATCACGACCAATACCAGTAAATCTGAGAAAAACTCAATCTGGAAATGAAACCTGTCGCAGGCCAGACTCGACTCAAAACTCTCTTTACTTCACTTCTGTTTTATCAATGTGTGGAACAGAGATGACTGCTTATTGATATGTGTGAAAATTAAGGCCTGTTTTATGTAAAATACTTGTATATCGGTTGTAGATTATTTAACTCTATGCAGTGAAAATAAGCTCTTCCTACTTTCCAGTGACTGTTGTGAGACGACATACAGTACCAGTTTGGAAGCACTTTCACGTTGAATTAAATAAATAAAAAATGTGTCCAAATTTTGGACTGGTACCGTATGTCCAATATTTTCCTCAAACCGCCCTCAATCAAGTCGTCCAAAGTCGAGCGCAGCTGTAATATCGAGAGTGAAGCCTAGCAAAAACGGTTTTGACAGATTGTGTGGGAGAACCTCTTCCAGCACCTTTTAAAAAAAAAGAGAAACAGAGCAAATCTCACAAAGAGGAAATGAGGGTTACGATGCCCTTGATAAATAATGAAGCCGTGGGTTCCCGCGGCTTTTCTTCGCGCTGTCTGTCTCCTGATTTATCAGACCGTAGATTAATGTTCGCCTCTGCAACAATCTTACCAGCTGAGCGGAAAGTGATATGTGCTCTGCAGACGCCCACTTGATGTCGGTTTGTCGCACTTCGCACGATGCTGTTCATATTCCTGTGGTGCTTGAGCAGATTGACTCCCGTCAATCAACTGAGCTGCACAGTTTACCACATTACAGTCTAACAAAGGCCCCAAACATCGCGATGTGATTGGCTCGCTAATTAGGGTTGAAATTAGAACTGTATACTGATATATATATACATATATATATATATATATATATGGTCAGTTATGATGCAGACTGAAGTGTAGATGTCTTCATGATATTCTGCACATTTGTCCCGTGGTAAAATATAGAAATACATTTCCCTAAATTGGTGTGGGCATTTGACAGAGGAACAGTTGCTGTGCTGGCGTCTTAATGTATACAGCTGCTCTGAGGGTCCTTTGACAGCAGTGAGACGCTCTTTATTTCGAGCTCAGTTTCACCACTTGTCTGTTAAAAGGTCACGGCCTTTAAAGGAAATCTGTAGTCTCTCCTTAAGCATCACAGTTGGATTGTTAAAACTGTCCCACTGTGTTGAATATTGTACCTTTGGTGTTATATATATACAAGATGAAATGTTTGTTTTGATATACACAGTCTAGTGACATAAGTGCGTGGTGGTGTTGTGAGTGTGATTTTGTGCGTGCGTGCGTTTGTGTGTGTACATGGTTGACATGGGAAAGGAAGAGCCTCCCACGCTAACAGGATGATGTGAGTGATGGTGGCCAGACACAAAAGCAAGCAGCAGAAAACACAAATATAACAGAATGTACGCCACAGCACAAGTTAAACCTGTTGGTCCTTAAAATAAACCAGGCGTTTCTTTACAATACAAATACAAGTTGAAGTTTCAACTGATTTAGAACGCTCTCTGTAGTTTAAGGAGATTATGAAATTGTGAAACAGTTGCCAAGGTAACGTGTCGTCCTCGTGCGCCCTGTTTTTTTTTAATTTATTTTATTATGGTCTGGGCATTGTATGTGTTTTTAAAGTACATTTTTGTAGCCTCCAGAGGTAGGCGGAGGAGGGAAGAGCTGTCGTGTGCAGACAGGTCGACCTGTAACTCTTGCCAGCATCAGACTGGGCCAAAGGTCTCTGCTGCACCCTCCCAAAACCAGTTTACCCTGCCTGTTTCTGACCCGACAACGTCCCCTTGTAAAACACCCAGAGACAAAGGCGAACCGTTTTATTACAGTGGAAAGAACGCTGGCTTCACATTTTCCATGGATTTCACCAGACAACTTCTCGGTCTGTCCTTGTGTCTTCCTCACCACCGAGCATTTGAAGTTGATTTTATTTCACGGCCGCACTTTTTTTTTACTGGCTCCCCGCTGTGTGAACACTGGATGGAGGCAGCAGATGTAAAACAATCTCACGCTGCCGCCCGAAAAACAGAGCAGCAGCGCAAGAGGAGGGGTGATTTGTAACTCTTTTACAGCCAGTGTGGGCCTCCCCAGTGCCGCCACATGGCCACTAACCCCATGAACTGGCTTGGGGAAATGTACAGAACCTTTTGAGCTCTAATGAAATAACCGCCCCTGTCCCATGCGGGACTGTGGCGACGCAAAAAAGGCCCATTTAGTGAATTGAATAGTTCTTTTGATACGTGTTGAGTGATCGTATCTCTGTGAGTTTCTTTCCACTTTGAGCGCTTTGCTGCGTTTAGTAAAAACGTTTCAATCTCGCGTGGCACAACACTGCCCTCTGCTGGCCAGGACTGTATACTTCACCTGGACTTTATTTCCACCCGGGGTTCCAGGGCCGAGAGAAGATGAGAAGCTTCGAGGCTTCAAACTGCAGATGCACCGGGACACCTGCTGGTTCTTAAAATACATTGCAGGCCTTCAAGTCAACACCTTCACAATCTCCGTAATCAAAACATAAATATAAATATCTGATCATTGAAAACAAATCCTCATCTATCATTCTCCCACCAATGTGTGTGTCACTTGTTAATTCACCTTCGTAACTGTCAAGCTGAAGAGGTTTCCCAAGTACGTCTTGGATCACACTGTCTTTCTTCTCTTCGCAGTGAATGAAATCATCGGCAGAGACATGTCCCAGTCCCCCGGCACGCATGGTCCTCCACCAGCACACAGCCAGTCATAGCCCAGCTCTCGCTCCGGTCCGGACGCAGCATTTAGGATCCAGAACCACCTCCTCACGCTCCGGTCCAGTTTGTGATGGGACAAAAGGCAAAGACAGAATACGGTTGCAGAATCTGTTAAAGCCTCATGGACGTCCTACACCAGCAGCCCGGCCAGAAGACAATCCCATTTGTCTCCTCTGAGTTTGTTTTAAACGATTTCTCTCATTTAGAGTTATAGAAAAAAGGCACGCAGATTAAATAGGAAGGTGTGCAGGAGAATGATGTTGAAATGTTTGGAGAATACGAAGTGACCCGTCCCTTGTCATCAGGCTTGTGCCTGCCCTGTCTTCCTGACCAATCGGCTCTCCGTGACAATGGAGCCCTCGCTTTTCAAATGGCTCCCTCTGTGGTGGAGGCAATGCAACGGGGTCCATGTCGTCCCTGTCTCTGAATGAAGACGTCGTAAGAGACGTAGGAATGAGAAAAAAGGCGGGAGCGCACAGTAAGCCAGAGCTTACTGAACATCAGGATACTAAAACTCTACAAAACATCAACAAAACGGTGGTCAGGCAAATAGAAATTGGATCACTTGGTGATAGAAAATGAGTAATTTGTACAATTGTAGCATCACATTAAGATCAAAAAACATTGAATGATCAGAATTTCTCAAAAACCTTTTGTAACACATTTGAATTGGAACATGTGGCTCATTGATGACGGCATTGCCCACTCGTTGATCCTCTCGCTTTTTAGATGATTAAATCATTCGGGTCCGGAGTGCAACGACCCGGCAGGGAGGGCGCGTGCTCCTGGTCGCCGCGCTGGTCTGGGATCTGCAACTCGCAACATTCCACAACTTATAGTAACCTTGCAGCTGTGTAGATATTAGCACACAAATCCACTCCTGTATCTATTTTCTTTCTTCTGTCTATTTTGTCTCATCAGTTGTCTCCTCCTCCTGTATCTCTGCATCTTCAAGTTGAACAAATGCCTTATTAACACTTAGCAGCTTTTGGTAGCTAAAACTTTTCTCTGTTGTTTTTTGCACAGCTGGCTTTGAGTGTGATGAGGTTTTATGAATCTTTATGAGGGATAGGTGGGTTTCAGGACTGAGACAGCCCTCTAATTTGTATTCAAAGATATTTGAAGATGCCTGTTAATACCGAGTTACAAAGAAGTGTTTTTAATAATCCACGTCCCTGCCTCTGAAATGTATTTTCACGCAATAACTCCCTAATCCTCCCAGGGGCCCTAGTGTGCCTTTCGAATTCCTGACAGCCGCCATAGCAGCGTGGTATTCAGTTAATGGAAAAAGAAAGTTTTAAAGTATTTTATATCCAAAAGATGTTTATATAGAGCATATATGTATTGTTCCCCCTGCTTTCATCAACAAGATTCTTAAAAAAAAAAAAAAAAGCTGGATGCATTTTCCTGTCCTCAACAATCAATGTTTGCGGTCCACAATCAAAGACTACTCCTTCACTGTGTCGAGTGGTGACTATTCCCAGTGATGTATCCCTCCCGTGATGTATCCAGATGTGCTGCGCCTGCACGGCAGCAACAACTCCGTCCCGAGGAAGGAGGCCGGTTTCAGACGTGGATGCGAGTGGACAGATTTCCGTTGGCTTTTTTTCATTTTGTTTGCCTTCAGCTGAAGACTATGATGCTCCTGCATGTCAGAGCCGACTTTGAAGTCAGTTTCCAGGTGAAAATGATTCTGCTATGCATTATAATTCTGCCGAATGCCTTTTAAAAATGAGGAGAAAAAAAAGACAAAAAAAACAACCCTTGATGCCTATAGAAGTAGAATGTAGACTTGTAGCTTCTTGATTAGTTCTGTTTGCATCCCAGAGTTTTCCCATCAGCCAATCTGCCTTGTTGAGGGCGCAGTGCGAGCATCTTAATAGGCTATGGTGTGTGTGCTTGTGTGGGTGTGTGTGTTCGAGTGTGTGGTTAGTGTTTGTACCAAATATGCTGTACAGAAGACAGGGAGTCCTGTTTTCAACAACAGAAGCACACACACACGTTGAGGCTATGCAAACGATAACCGCAGCAAATGTGAGACGACGTTTGAAAATAAAAGAGGAGATTATAAACTGTATGAACTTCACGTGGCGGGAATGAAAAAAACAACATTCGGAAGGGAGTATCATGTCACTATGTAAACTATTAGGATGCCTTAACTCTTGTTTGAAAACCAGTTTGTCAGTGTGTCCATATGCTGTTCTGGGTTGATTTTCTTCTTTTCATTGACTAAAGACATGAGTCGGTAACTATTATTCTTATTGTCCCATTTGTATTGGGGGGGGCACAAGTGGAAATTACATTTTTTCATATAAAGCTGGTGCTGCAGCTTGAAAGACCACAGTCAACAAAAAACTAAAACAAAACCAGCATTGACAGTAAACTGGCTGCCGTCCTCGGGGGTCACAACCAAAGAGCGAACCGCATGTTCCCATCTTACATTATGGTAAAGCAAACAGAGACTGTACAACTCTATTTTTGATACATTGAAATAGATGTCATTCCTAAAAGGTTGGGGACACGTATGAGTGTTGAGAAATATATATATATATATATATTACGTATACGTATATATATGTGTTTGTGTATATATAAATATACACACATATATAAATATATGTTTTGTAAAATAAAAGGGAAATACAGGTTTAGCTGATGTTTACCGAGCCTTGTATTGTCATTTCTTGTATATTTTGTATGTTAAAATTTTTGTAATTTTTAAGACTGCAGTGCTTTTTGAAATTATTCAAAGGGAATACCTTGCATCATATTGTAGGCTCTAAAGTAGTGTATATCAATAAAACAGGAAACTCAGCTATGGCCTCGTGTCCATTTCTTTCATACGAAGTGAGTATTTTCTGTGGTGAAAACATGAAGTGTTGCTTCACTACACCGTGTGTAGAGGCCACCGGCTTGATGCAAAGCATAAGGCCATTTCTAATTTGGATTAACTTCGACAGTGGGTTTGCATGAAATAGATATAACGCACATTTGCATAGATTATGACCAGTCTTATTTGGCGCCCTCCAGTGGTGCCTTTCAACACAAACGGCAAAATCAATTTCTTTAAATTCTATTCTGTTTTGCCTCTCTCGACAAACAGAAAATTGCATGATTATTTCTTCAAAACCTGTGTTGTCTTTTTTTTGCAAACAAATTACCAAAACTTGGTAAAAAGTTGCAGCACAGGGCAGGACCTGGGGGAATATCTGTTAAGTTGTCCCTCACTGGCCTGCTGAAAACACTTCATGATCCTAAAGTTGACACAAACCGGGTCCAGCTACAGCTGGTGCTTTCACAGATGTCCTTCTCTTATCGTAGAACCTCTTTAGCAGTTACACCTGCTGAAATACGTGCATACATACGTGCATTAGCATGCTTGCTTTGGCCTTGCTTAGGTAAATGTTCTTTCCTGTTACTTTGGCAGCTGAAATATCTCCCGGTTAATCTCTTTATTAATTTAGATGGTTTCAGCTGGAAAGAACGGTTTCACTTGAGAATGGAGACAATTTACTCTTCAGATTTGGGGGATTTAAACGAGTGAAAGGAGGCAATGAGACAAGATGACTTGCCCTCACTGCAGTCTACTGGCCCATAGCGAGCAGAGATGGGAGTGTCAGGAGAGACAAAACATTGCATTCTGGGAACCAGGCCAAAGACCAGGCCAGTAAGAACTTGTTAAGTTAATCAAAACTCTGGATTGTATAGTGTTTCCAGGGCCGGATTCAACCTCAATATCGAAGCTGTTCATAGATGTAAATATACCCCTGCATAAGGATCACAGAAGTAAGGCACAGTGACAGTAATCCATGCATTTTTGGGGGGGGGTTGAAGATGGTTAAAAACATTTAAGAAACAATAAATTAGATGCTACTTACCATCATGTACAGGGGGATTATTTATGTGTTTGTTTCTCCTTTTTTCATTTTTTTTACTTTCCTTCTGTCCTTCCTGCGTTCTTATTTACCTTCGCTTAAAACTAACCCACCAAGGAAATGTTGATCGGGGAAAATCTTCTCAATGATGCCACTCCGGGAACCTCAACTTCAAGCACATGTCAGAATATAGGCCTGATGTGATGCAAGTTGCACAGCGTTGGATCCACACAACATCAGTGGAAAACAAAAGAAATGGATTGTTTACAATTGCTTTAGACTTTGGCGTGTTGCTGAACCTTACATTGAATAAGCCAGAGCTTATAGAATCAGAGTTTGCTATTTTAACTCAGTTCCAATAAAACATTGCTACCGGCTCTCCCAAAAGGTAAGTAAGGCCTTGTCTTTAATGACTATCCATTACTTGTATATTTTATATATATAATATACATGATTTTGTCCACCCAAAATTTAAACTACAATATCAAACCACTTCTTTGAAAAATATTTGCTTTAGCAAAAAAAAAAAGGTGGAGCTCATTATTTGAACACCCAGCAATAGAAGTGTAGCACTATGATCGCAGGTGTTTCGATTGAGGATGTCCTTTCATTTGCCTTCCACTATCAGCGTGAGTCATAAGCACTACACGCCTCATGGAGGTACTGCAATTCAGCTGAGTCCTGTTTGACCATTTCCGGATTCATCAGATCCGACCAATGACATTGAAGCACTGGCCGCAGCCTCCCACCCTCACCTTTCCTCGCCAGCCAATAGAAGAGGCCCGCTGTGCTGCTCTCGCGCAGAGGACGAGCCACACAGGTAACTCAAGGGGGAAAAAAATAGAAAGGCGAGGAAGAAAAAAAAAAACTCTAGGGCTTGTTATGGAGTTCGTGTGAAAGAAACACGGATTTCCACCCTTCTTTACCAGTTAAACCAGTATCTCTGGATAGAGCACACTCAAGTACTTCAACAGGTAGAGTCTCTGACCGCAAACTCTTTCGGTGCTCCTCTGAAAATAATCTCCCACCTTTTTTTGTTTTGTTTGGTTCTCTCCGTTTAACCTCAATTGAGTTTCCAGCCCTTTTGTTCGCTCTTCTTATCACTTGGAAAAAGGTGAACCCTCGTGTTATTTTTATTTTAATCTTTGCTTTAATTGTAGTTTTTACCCTTGTGGTCCCTGATGGCTTCGCACAGTGATACTCTGGTGGTGTTCTTTGGGGCAACAGCTGGTGCAAATGGGGGTAAACTGGGTTCGGATGAGAGGGAAATAATTCTCTTGGTGTGGCAAATTGTGGATCTACATGAAAAAAAGGTACGGACCTTCTGTGACCCGTTCGTTCGTTGTACGGTTTCTTTGTGTACCCAGAGTGTTTGTGGCGTAGCGTGAACCTGTAGTGGAAACCGTTTGTTTGACATTTCAAACCAACACGGCGTGCTCCCCCAAGCCCCCTTTTCCTGCGACGCTGGCTCGCGCTGCCTTCTCTGCGCCTCGTTAGCGCACCTTTTTACAGGTGTGCGACCCCAAATTCTCCCCTTTCATGGAGAAAAACACACCGTTTTGGTTTGGCATGTCAGTTTCTTGATATATTTATTGACAAATTAAGTGCTTTTTGTTTTTGTTTTTTTGTAAGCGGTATTTATTTTCTGAATGTGGGTGTATGGAGTTTTTTAAAATCTTTAAAAAAAACATTTTAGTGCCATAATTAAATTAAAAACCACTTTTTGACGTATCCTCCGCCGTGAACCGCTCGAATCCCTTTCTCACAGGTCGGTAAGCTTCACAGATGTGTTGTCAAGCCGGACGCCTTGGAGCTGACGGATCAGTGCTCGGAGGACACCGGCCTGACTGTGGACGACCTCGCCGAAGCAGAGCCGCTGGACAAAGTGCTGCAGCAGGTGAGTCTTGCTGGGGGGGGTCAGGTGTGTTTCTTCTTTTATGGGGAGAAGGACTTTTGCTTCATCTCACCTCTCTGGGGGACATTCATAAACGGACACAGGACGGATGGACCTGTGTTACTGTTGTGGAAAAGAGATGAAGAGCGGAATGAACGGTGGTCGGGCACCTTGCTGAATTAAGGGGGGGCCCTCAGATGGCTCCCAGGTGTAAGACCGGGAAGTGATTTGGTTTCGATGGTTTGTCATGTTGAGTCAATTCGAATAGTATATTAAAAAGTCAGTTTGATAACAATTATCTCTCTCACACGCACAACTCATTTTTTCAAATGAAATGTTGTTTTTTTGCACTAAAGTTCTGGATTAAATTGAAAAATATGTATGTTCATTTATTCATACCAAAAACAACCATGTTGTTATTTAATTAATGTAATTTTATTAGAATTTTATTTAATTATTAGACCATTTTTCAAAATATTTGCCGTACTATGATGTGTATACTTATCGGGAAATGAAATTACGTACTTCGGGTTCAAGGAGACCTACCGAGGAGGTGAGCTGCCATTTCTCCACCCACCAGGCCTCCCTTCATACCTGCCGTTAAACCAGCTCCCCCCCCAGCCTGGTGCTCAAAGACAGAGCTGCTGCCGGCCCATGAATCTTATAGGACAGGCTGTAAATCAATCAATCAATCAAATCGCCTGTTGTATTTCTATCGAATAAAAAAAAAAGCTAATAAATGTCTTCTCCCTCAGCAACAGGGTGAGAAATTCATAAGTTAATTGAACCCTGGCAACTTTCCTCTTGACTGTTTATGCCCAAAGCGAGATGAGACGTGGCAAGTCTGACTTGCTGTGTTTTTTTTGTTGTTTTTTTTCTCGCTGTAAGTAAATGTGTGGTGTGTTAAATCTCCCTGATGCCCTTTTTAAAATGACTGTCTTCCTCCTGGTCGAGACATGCCACTGGCTCGGGCCTGACAGGTAAACTCTGCTGACAGTTAGTAGAAGCTAAAGTGGGGGGACGGGCAGAGCCTGGGGCACCCGCAGCTAAGGAGTCGCAGGCCCGGTCTTGTCTCGGGCCTGGTGCACACATCTGGAAGGCGGAATGTTTACCTGGTACCGCACCTCTGTTTTAGGCTGCAGGACAGACTGGAGGGGAGGCCATGTCCTCCTTAAACTTCCTTATGACCAAGACGATAATCTGCTTTTTGCTTCCTCCCTGTTAAGAGGTGTGTTTCAACACAAGTGTTGCCAAACATGTTTTTCAACCCCCCCCCCCCCCCCCACCCTCCTGTCATGAGTGTTTGTTTGCTTTGGTTACACCTTTCCCATTCCCTCTAATATGTCATTGTCGAGTTAGACTGGCGCGCCTGGGTCTAAGTACCACGTGTGTCCTGGTGGGGTTGGTTAGCGTAATCAATTGTTTTCTCATTTCGGGGGCTATTTTGCACTAATGATGCAGCTGCCGTAGAGGCACTCAATTCGTTGCCCGATGCACTTTAAATGACATTGCAGTTTGATTCAAACGCGGAGGCCGTTTGTGGCTGGTGGCTAACTCTTCAGCGCTGCTGTAGGTTAGTTTGTGTGCTGAAGCTTCAAATATTAACCCGAGCAATCAGTTTGTACTGGTCCTGCTATTGTGTCATCAGTTACTTCTCTTGCTGTTGGTCATTCTAAGATTAGTTTTGGTGAAATAAGGTTGGAGAGAGTAGCCTATAAAAAAATGCGTTTTGCAGATTGCTTTAGTACAAATCTTTAGCTAAACGTTGCAAATGTGAAAGTAAAATATTTGTTTAGTGAGTTCTATTACTGCATCTTTAACTGCTTTTGTCAATTGGCCTACTGACCATATATGCCACTACTATCACATTATGGTGTGCCAGTGTCGGCGACTGATGGTTTATCTCGTCGTGCTGCTGCTGACTGGGCGGCCTTTGCTTCAGTCGTAGACACTGACGCCATGTCACAGCCTGTCGGGAGCTGCGTGAGATGATGATCATGTTGTTGTTTTGCAACCGGTTTTCATTCGTTCTCGACCACCGTCAGAAATACTGACTGCTGGGTTTGGCCTCGAGTTGAGTTACGTATTCGGTGCTTGCCAAAGGGAACTGTGTCGTGACACTGGAAGCCGGATTAATCGCATCGGAGACATTCACATGAGCTGGATTCCAACACTACGGCAAAAAGCTGCTTAAAGACGACACAAACCGCACCATTGACTGACTTGAATGAAGCGGAAGCTATGATGATGTCTCTCTCAACAGTGGATAGTGTTGCGCTATATATTTATGGAGAACTTCCTTGAAAACGTCAGCTTGCTATGATTACGTCTGTTCCAAAGAACCGCTCTTCACATTTTCTCACCTAGCCACCAGAATAAAGACTTTACTTCCTGAAAAATAGTTTGAGTTCTCTCAAAATATTAAAAACGTAATACGAAGAGCCTTTAAAATATGTTTATATAATTAGTATGCGTTTATTGCAAATAGTGGGCCCCATTATGTGCATAGAGCCGAAATGCGAGTTATGCGTTCCCACCGAGCTGGTTTAAAAAACTGCAACATATCACTCTGTTTTAGACTAATTGTTTTCAGTTTTTTCTTCTTGATTTGAGATTGACCAACTTGTTCTGAACACAAGCAACGTACAACGCTTTAGTGGAGGCATTCAGTGTCAGGCGACGTGTCAGTTTGCTCTACCGGCTCGGTGTGTGTGTGTTTTGACTTTCGGTGCCTCAAAGCGTTTCCACAGGGACGGACCTGACACTCCCTGCTCTTATCGGACTTTTCTTCAGCCACCTCCACCTTCCCTCTGCATGCAAACAGTCCGGCTCCACTGGAGAGCAAACTGTGATGGGACCATGTTCAAAGGCCATTTCCTCCCCCTCATGTGTGGAAAAGCTTTTCAGAGGCTGCAAAGAGTCCGACAGTAGTAAAGTATTTATGGGTCCTAGAATAATGAAACCTGCTAATTTTGGATATGACTAATACATTACTTTTCTTTTGCTAAGATTACTTTATCATAGAGACTGTGTGAAGGGTTTAGAACTTAAGCGTGCCAGTCAGTCAGGAGGATGATGATGATGATTGCTTCTTTGTGTAGTGTTTAGTGGCATAGTATTAACCCTTTTATGCAAATGACTACTATCTGCTACTAACCAGTAAATCATGCTAATCGGAAATCCGATTGTCTGGTCTGTTGAGTTTGTCTTAAGGGCCAGTTGTCTTCACCTTTTTTGTTTTCACTGAGCTTTTTCCTCTGTTCAGTTTGTTTGCTCAATTTAAACACTCTTTGACACAGTGGAGGGAAGGAATGGGTGTGACGCTATGTCTTCTACAGCATTTGCCTCACTCCGTAATCTGGGTTTAGTAATTGGCTAAGGTGGAGCTCTGTGCACATTTGGATTAAAGACAATCCCATATCGTTTTTTTTTTTTATTAACTACAAACTTCCTCAATTATAGCCTCATCCCCCTTCTTGTTTGCTACTTGTTGTGACTCTTGAAGGTCCATCAGTGGCTATTGTTGCTTTGTTTCATGGTGCAAAGACTTCTGAACGTTTAATTCTATGATTATCGTGATTATGATAATTAGACAAACCCGTGCCATGTCAAAAATCTTAGATCTGCATAAAAAAACTGAAATGTGTGTTGCTGCTGGTAGTTTCATTCCTTCTACAAAGGACATTTGTCATTTTCAAACATAGTGCAGCGATCTAATGTCTCTGGCAGCTTTTCACCTGCTGGACGTAAAACCCCATCGTAGTAAGGAACCTTCAGGTACTTTATCTGGATGTGTTGCTGCAGGAAAGTTATCCAGTGCATTGAGAGTTTCTTTTTTTTTCTTTTCTCTTGCTTTCACATGACCTTGACCTGGAAAACTTTTACAGCGTGAGGAGAATTAAGATGAGGCGCATAGTTGAAAGTGTAATGACTGTCCATCACTTTCGTTTACTCACTATTGCACAAGTGTGAACAGAAGTAATCAAAATGCATAGTGTTAAGAATAACTTTTTATACCTGATGTGAGGACAAAATAGGTTCCACACTCGGTCAAGAAACTTCATCTTCAAGCTCTTTAAAGTTCAGGTCAGGAAATGAATGGTTTAAAACCCTCCATTCGATCATTGATGTTCAGCACTGGTCACTATAGATTTTTTTTTTTTTTTTTTTTCTAGAAATCTATTTTATCTGGGTGACATTACAGATACTCAAGAATCATCGCCATCAGCCCATAAACACCCAGTGGACTGACTGGTGGGCGCATGCTTCAACACGCACCTCTAATGCTTCTTCACTGTCTTGAGATCCGTCCCACATAGCCAGTGGCCATGTGAGGCAGTCATTGGGTTCTCGCTGGCCTCAAAGCCAGACAGTCGTCTGATTTTGTCTGACAGGTAAATTTGAGGATTCCGGGATGAACAATGGCAAAACTAAGACGACCTTCTGGCGGCCCAAGAGTCTTGGGAACGTTTCCATATTCCCCTTTCAGTGTCAGCGTATCCTCACCAAATAACCTATAACGATTCTTGTTTGTTTTTTACTCAACTTTCCTTGAAGATGAGTCATTTGAAAGGAAAACAAAAGCAAAGTGGGCGGCCTCTGACCTCACCGGTGGGTGTTGATAATGAGGTGTTCTGTTGAGAGCGAGCAACAGGTTTACACAACACAAGGATCGGCCCGCATTGAACGTGGTAGCTATTGACATTTGCGTTGGATAAAAATGGAGGCAGAATGGTTGAACCTGTCTGGGTTGTTCGTGCCTCTCGTCTGGCTGTGACTGCAGGTTATTTCTGGAGACGACCTGATCCTGGTGATCAGTGGCGTGATCAGTCCTTTTTGTGTGGCCTCCTCCCTCGCTAGGCAAACACTGGAACCTGTTAGACGAGCCCCGTTCCTAATGTGAAACAAACACAACATCACCTCCACTTGTTTGACTTTTGGATTGAAGTGTAATTCTCACTTTTACACGGTGGGCGGAGGTTGCACAACAGAGGGGGGCATATTTTACCCGTTTTGTTGGGAGGTCTCAGTGTTTGGAAAAAGAATAACCAAAATAAATTAACTTTTAGATGTATTAGGTTTTGGAAGTTAATATTGATTGTCCTGCCTCACTGCGTTGGGTACAATTATTAGATATGTTAAATTATTTGTTTTCTCCTCCCTTTGTGTTTGTTTGTGCAGTTCCAGCAGTCAGTGTCATCAGAAGTGAAATGCCTCGGCAGGAGCTCTTTCACTCTTTGTGTCGACAGTCCCCACGTCATCCGACAGGCCCTCCACCCAGAAGCTTCCAAAAAGGTAACTGCCAAACAAATACAGGCCACTAGCTAGAATATCAGTAATTACTCCAAATAAACCCATAAAAAATGAATCAGTTCAAGTTAGATTAGAGTGTCCCAAGTGGAAACATTAAACATGTATATGAGTTAATTTCCAGAAATTAGTTAAATGCAATAAGCTTCAAAGATGGGATTTCTTTCCATCATGAGTTTGGGCACCAAGTTGCATTAGAAACTAAAAGAATTTAGTTTGTGTTCCTGGTTGTAACTCTAACACCAGTTTTTTTTTTTTTTTTCTTGTAAAATGATATCTCTCTAATCTCTTTGTCTAATGTGTCAAACTGAATACTTTTTGTTTCCTCTTTTGTAGAATCTTGTCCTTCCTGAATGTTTCTTCTCCTTTGTGGACGTGAAGAAGGAGTTTCACAAATGCTGCCCCGATGCCAGCTCTGTGCCGAAGCGCACACTCGCCTCCATGTTGGAACGTATCCTTAACTATTAGTCACATTTGATCGATACTCAATGTTGTAAATACTCTTTAAATTGTATATGTCAGGGGAAATTAAATAACAGTGTTCATGTTTATGAAGCAGAATTGTATTCAGAGCTAATAGGCCGTTTGTTGCACATTTAGATCTACCGATGTCAAAATGACAGGCCACTTATGTAGCGCCGTGACCTTAACTGTGTGTGTGTAGATGTGGGTCTCCCTGCTGTGTCGGAGGAGTCCATGGGGGAGATGGAGGTGAGCAGCATGGTGCAGCTGACGCTCCACCTCCTGGCTGAGCCCCACAGTAAGCGAACTGCTGCACTCAAACTGAAATGACGTGAGCTGGAGAAATCCAAAAGACATTTGTGTGCCGTGAGGATTCCTCTATCTTGGGTGTTGCAGCGGCCTCCGGCGCGAGCCCTTTAATAACCGCTTGTCTTTGGGTGTGATCCGGAATGCACACGGCTTAAAACACGCGCAGCTTTTCAGGGTGAAGCTGTTCACTGTACTCAAGAGAGAATGTTGTTTTTGACATCATCGATTTCTTTCTTTTCTTCCCCAGACCACAAGTTCACCTGTGTTGAAACAGTGAAGTACAAGTTTGATTCTGGCACCTGGTACGTACGACGTGTCTCACTCCGCTTTTGTTCCCACCACACCTGCCTGTTGCTTACTGACTGCAAACCCTCCTCCAGCTCTCAGACCTCGGGCCCTTCACATTGATTACAGCAACTAAG
The DNA here is from genome assembly GCF_964276395.1 of Gasterosteus aculeatus. Lineage (NCBI taxonomy): Eukaryota > Metazoa > Chordata > Actinopteri > Perciformes > Gasterosteidae > Gasterosteus > Gasterosteus aculeatus. Next base: position 16,505,552 of record NC_135700.1, on the reverse strand, counting down.
AAACCACAAGTGTGTCTTAAAAGCTGTCCAACTTTGCCATCAAGTGCTTACCTGGATATCTGGTAGCAGAACACAAAATCCTTCTGCTCTCAGGCAGTCAAAAGCCGGTCACCTTGACAACCCCCCCCTGACATTTAATCATAGGAGTGTGTTTCTGTGCTAAGCACTTACTGTGAGTGGCCTCTGTGTCTGGAGTCAGTGGACACGCTGTTCAAATGAAACCAAAGCGATAGGACTTTCCCTAAAAGCTGTAGTCACCTGCAGGGATCTTTACAAACGATCTTTGTCATGCTTCCCTTTCAAAACACGACAAGGATGTCATTAATGTTTTCCTTGTATCTTTTCCCAGCAACAAGATGGAGCCGGTTGATAGTGAGACAGTGATCCGAGCGCGAGGCCTCCCATGGCAGTCTTCAGATCAAGACATTGCTCGCTTCTTTAAAGGCCTCAGTATTGCAAAGTATGTCACGCTTAATCGACAAATAGCCCAATTATTTATATCATTTCATTCAAACTTCTTCTGAGCTTTCAACATGTTTGTCAGTGGCCTTTTATAAAGAACCATTTTAAATGTCAAATTGAATCCTGCAAGATTAGTATAAAATGCCATGTATTTCACTTAAGGGCGCTAATACTTTTCTTACTAGAAAACATCCACAAAACTGACACTTTAGTATGAGAGCTGCTTTAAGGATAATTGGCTCGAATGTGATACTACATTAAATGTACAATAGTAAAACATTATTTTACTTGAATAGGAAATAAATGAATTGTGTACCTGTGCTTTGGAGATTGCATATTGAAAGCTGTTGTAACACACCTGTGTATCTGCACCTGTGTCAGGGGTGGCGTGGCCTTGTGTCTTAACGCTCAAGGCAGGAGGAACGGCGAGGCCTTAGTTCGTTTCATCAACTCAGAGCACCGGGACTTGGCCTTAGAGCGCCACAAGCACCACATGGGCAGCCGCTACATCGAGGTCAGATTCAGCATTTACTTTTTTTTTTTTAGTCTGCAATCTCTCAGATCTTTTAATTGGTTGATGCGAGTCAGTAAAATGTCTTCTAAACTAAATGCTGATTTAAATAACGCCCTTGGTGGCTAAACTCATTTTTATTTCCTTTCCAGGTGTACAAGGCCACAGGAGAGGAATTCCTCAAGATTGCTGGAGGTCAGATTTCCCAACCTTTTTTCTTCTTTTTCTCTCTTCCCAGTGTTTGTACGATGACTCGTGCTGAAAGGCTTTCTGTTAGTGTGCGGCGGACTTCTATTTCATGGCTTTCCCGCATCTTTGGAGAAAAACAAGACCACATCTGTAAAAGAGCAGCTCTACCTGTGTCTTTTAACTCATCCCAGTGACTCTCCAACAGCTTATCTTAGAATAATGAAAGCGTCTTTGTAAGCAGCTCCCCTCGCTTCCTAACCTCCTCATCCCCTGGCCAACTTCTCAGTGGCCCGTGGGAGAGGAACTTCACTCTTGGCTAACAGCAGCTCACCTGTTCAGTTCAGCCCTCAAACTGCCCCCCTCTCCAGACCCCGAGGGAGATACGGCTGCCGCTCGGTGAAAGGACTTGTTCAGTGTTTATACAAAAGGGGTGTGAAGACACAAAAGCTGGGCCCGAGGTCTCTGTACCTCCAGTAACAGAGATAGCAGACAAAACACACCGTCACACAGAGCTGATAACTCGCAGTGGACTTTATTCAGTCGAGTGAAGATCACAAAAGATTGATAGCAGGTTGGACTTTAGGTAAATAGTTCAAGCAGACAAGACGTCTGCGTTTATCAAAAGAAATGAAAGCGGTTCACGGTACATTTGTGGATGAACGTGTAATTCAAAACATTAAGTGTGTCAGGCAACATCAACGCTGTTGTGGAAAATTAAGTTAATGTTGGCTGTTTTTTCATTTGACCTTTTTTACAACATAATGCCAACATTAAATATGGGCTGTAGTCTCCTCGCCTATAATAGAAAGAACAACCCAATCCACGTAAAATGTAAAAATAATTCTGGCTAGTCATTAAAACTTTGTTTCCAGGGAGATAATGTCCAGTAGCCACTGGACATTATCTCCCCTGATCACTGATATGTTTTCATCACCGCAATGCTGTTAATTTGTCCTGACATTTAGTTTAAAATTGTTTTTTGTTTTTTTACAATAGTTACAATGCAAACAAAGCCATTTAGCCGAAACAACACTGAACTGATCCTGGAACTGTTGGCAAACATAATGTTTGTGTATACTTGTGACCTGAGGTCAGCTGGTTTAACGACACTACGCCAGATGGAAATAGTTGAAATATCGACGGGTTGTCTGCGATATAGAACAATGTCTTTGATTCTTTCCTCTTTGATTCTAACTGGGATTTCTCAACAACTACTGGATGCATTGACCATTTGGACCGTCTATGCTAGCCTGTTGATGTTGAAGTCTCGCCAAGCAGCAGATTGAGCTTTGTTTCGCACTATAAAATAAGATCCTGATTGTTGATCTTAGCCATGTCGTCCACTTCTGGCGAGGGATGTATTATCTTCAAAGTTTCTCTGGGATGGTCCCAAGATGGCCAGGAGGTTAATCATTGTCCTCTTGACTCTAGGTACATCTAACGAGGTGGCCCAGTTCTTATCCAAAGAGAACCAGGTTATCATCCGTATGAGGGGGCTGCCGTTCACCGCCACGCCCCAGGATGTGCTGTCCTTCCTCGGACCCGAGAGCCCAGTTACAGATGATGCCGAGGGTCTGCTCTTTGTCAAGTACCCTGACGGACGGCCCACCGGCGACGCCTTCGTGCTCTTCTCCTGTGAGGAGTACGCACAGAACGCCCTGAAGAGGCACAAGCAGATCCTGGGCAAACGGTACATCGAGCTGTTTCGCAGCACCGCAGCTGAGGTGCAACAGGTAAATTCTCTTGTTTGGGTGGGAGAAATCTTTGAGATTTAAGTTTTCTGCTAGGGAAAACTAAACTAGATGTTAATTAAGAAGTACCATCGGTGGTGTTTATGTAACCTGTGAACCTGTCAGGGAATGGTTTAGTTTATCCCCTTTGTAAGAAGCTTTGCATGTAGGTTTGTTGTGTAATTCTGGAAATTTCTGTTTCAAAATAATATTTCTTAAAACGTGGCTTTGGCTTTCGGTTTCAGTCATGAACATGTTCCTTTCACAGTAAATTAGGTACTTTCTAAATGATAATTTAGTCATATATTATATATAATGTGCAGATTAAAGCTTCCTATTGACATATTTTCATAATTTGCAGAAAACAAGCCACAATGACTTTCGATTCACCAACCTTTTCTTCCACGATTTGCCAGGTGCTGAACCGCTATATGTCCGCACCGCTCATCTCCACCCTGCCCCCTTCGCCCATCATGCCTGTGCCGGTCCTCGCATCGCCCCCCTACCTTCCAGCGGCCAGCAGCAGCCGAGACTGCGTCCGCCTGCGCGGCCTGCCCTACACGGCCGGCATCGAGGACATCCTCGAGTTCATGGGAGAGCACACCGTGGACATCAAACCCCACGGGGTCCACATGGTCCTCAACCAACAGGTCAGACTGGTGGGGACTCGTAGGCTGTGAAGCCGCATGTCTCAAAACCATTGGCAGGTGTGTAAATGTTTAATTTATTCTGCACCAGGGTCGGCCCTCTGGCGACGCTTTCATCCAGATGAAGTCCCCTGACAAGTCGTTTATGGTGGCCCAGAAGTGCCATAAAAAGACCATGAAGGACCGCTACGTCGAGGTGTTCCAGTGCTCCACAGAAGAGATGAGCATTGTGCTGATGGGAGGAACCCTGAACCGCAGCGGCCTCTCTCCTCCACCCTGCAAGCTGCCCTGTGAGTGCACAGCAAATGGTTCATCGAGCCATCAATTTTTGAAGTATTTGTGACAATGTTAGGAATATTGTTTTCATGTAATACATATTTCTTTGGACACATGAATTTAGAAATGCTCCATAACCTGGCAGCGGACCTATTTTATACCTTCATACCGCCACTGACCTCCAATCAACACAGTTCAAGCAAACTTAATTCTCCTTTCAAATCCTCGATATCTGTAGTCATACTACGTCTTCCTTTTGAAACAATGATTCCATTTGAGGCTGGACTGCATGAAACGGTCCCTGGTGTTTGAGATTAGATTGGCATTGTCAGTCACAAGTGAGTATTTTCCGTGTGTTTCGTTCCTCGGTTCTTTACCTCAGATGAATACTGGATTTTGCGTTTCACAGTTTTTGAATATCGTTTCAACCGGACTAACCTGGAGGCCCCTGAGCCCCCATGGCGTTGTGTTTTGTCACTGTGTTGAGGTTGACCACAGCTGCCCACAGCCTCGCACTTGATAGTGACTGTTGGTATGTAAACACGCCCGTACCGGCATTTCAGTGTGTTTACTTTGTAGGTTTGACAGCCTGAAGGACACAGTTGACTGTCGAGGAAGAGAACGCGGTTTGTTTGAAGCCTGTTGAAATCCCCATGCGGCGGGTCGTAACCGAGCGTTTACTTCCTCGTGTTGCACCTTGTGACCGGCCGGCTGTGTGCGTGCAGCGGTCGCAGCATGTAAATGACCGCACTGTGTTTCTTTGTTTCTGTAGGTCTATCTCCCCCCACAGCCTACGCCGCCTTCCCCACCCCGCCTTCCATGCTCTCTGAGGCTGCCCTCTACCAGCCCCCCCTGCTGGCTGCCCCCAGACCCCATCAGACCGTCGCACACAGCCCAGCTCACGCTCTGGCCTACTACCCCCCTCAGCCACACATGTACATGAATATGAACATGAACTACACCGCCTACTATCCCAGGTTAGTACGTCGACTACTAAGTGATTTTTACCTTCTGCTCTTCTTTTAAATCTCCTTAAACTTTCTCTCTCTCTCCTTCCAGCCCTCCAGTCTCTCCTTCCACCGTTGGGTACTTTGCCGCCCCGCCGGGGTCGGTGGCAGCAGCGGTAGCAGCCCAATCCCATCCCGCTGCGGGCGCCGCGTCCTCTGGGCTGCCTCAACATGGCGCGCTGGTCAGGATGCAGGGCCTGCCCTACAACACCGGAGTCAAGGACATTCTAAGCTTCTTCCAGGGATACCAGGTCAGCACACCTTGCACTGAATTAGGTCTTTGTTTGGCTGTAAGGCCCAATGTAGTGTGGTGTTGAAGTGTTCCTACACAATAAGTGTTTGTTTTAGCTTTATCTTGTCGATTTTGGGAACTCTTCCCTCAGCCTGCAACCCCAAATGTTAAAGCCTCGAGCTGTTAGAAAGATGAACCCGCTGCCATTGGTGCTTTTAATTGCTTTTTACTCAACACATGTCAATGAGACATGAGTGCACTTGTGCTTTCCTCCCTTCACTGTGCCGCCCATATTTCTCTCTGGCGGCCAAAAAAATAAGGTGGAGTCCTCTGAAGCAGGTATGAACCCTGACGGGTGTGGCTTCAGATTGTTTGGTACGTTGGGGAGGAAGGGAGGAAGGGGGGGTTGTGTGTCTAAAAACCTTACTTTTAAGAGTAACAAGCATTTAATCCACACCAAATTAGAACTTCTCTCCATGGTAAAGACTTGTGGGTGTGTTGCATTTGGCTGGAAGGAGTTCTTCGTCAAACAAGCAATGCTCCAATTATAAGCATCAACTCTGTACAGCTGGGAGGCAACAGGTGGTTTAAAAAAGAGTAGAGTAGGTGCTGTACTGACATTGAGCTTTCTGTATGAAAAAAAAAAAACGTGTAATGGGTAACACCAGAGTTTATTAGCTGATAAAAAATGTCCTCCCCCTGGATGTGCGTGTAACGTGTGAAGCTGACTCCTGACTGTTGGCTGAACTGTTGTACCCTTAACCGAGAGAATGTGTTGCTTTCTGGCTGCAGTAGCGTCTCTCAAACTGGCCCTGGGTGAGAAAACGGTTCCCACACATGTGCTTAATCACAGTTTGGTTCAAATGTAACCCGTCGAGCCAGAATTTGATCGGTGTTTCCTTTTAAAGTATTTTAAGTGTGTGTATAGTGTAATACCCTTTTCATCTCATGTGTCTATTAAGCTGTGTACTGTGTGACACAATGGAGGCCTCCCACCCTGACTGTCCGTTCATTATTATGCTATCTGTAGTACGCCCCTGACGAGTACAGCGGCATGGTTCAGATGAGCGAACAGGCCAGGAGTCTGATTCAGCCCAAAGAATGGCTCTGTCTGTAGGGACTCACCCCAAGGTAAGAGGAGCCTCCAGACCAGAGAACCAGCGTGGAAAGAGGGGGCATTTCCTGTTCAAGAACATCCATTTGTTTACACTTATGCAGCAATGGACGAGCACCAAACTACCCAATAAGGGTTACGGTATAATATATTTTAACTATCTAGGCTTGGTTAAAATATACAGGGTATACTCTGCATATTACCAAACCAGTACTTTCTGTGAGTTTGAAAACATCAGAAAACTCAGAGGTGGCGTTTTATGATTAATTGGTTAAAATATGCTATATGCTTTGTGCGACATGAACTCTGATGTGAGTTTTTACCTTGAAAACCAATCGCTATACGTGAGCCAGGTTATACATTTGTACCAGTGTGAACAGGAATGCCCAATCTATCCACCAGGTTCTGAGCTCCTGACCCGGCATGTCGACCCGCTGCTTCCCAAACCAATCTGCCTCGTGACGGAGGTCTCTCCTGTCGCTCCGTTGGAGTGCCGAGTCCTGAGAATGTATGAAATATTAGGGAAATGTAATCGGGAACTTTACCATATGTGATTTCACATGACCCGAAAGGAGGAATTAAACCATTAAATCACTCTGGTTTCACGTTTTGGATCAAAGTCCTGCAGGAATGTGAAACTAGAATTCTTCTTTCCCAGTTTGTAAGTGTATTAATTCTCCCTATTAGGCTTCTCAATACTGATAATCTGTTATTTTACGTCTCTTTGTGTTAAGATGAAATATAACTACTCCTCACTTTTAACTAATATATAGAGCAAGCTCACCCAACTGGACAGAGACGGTTGAGATTCTGTCTTGCTCTGAATCGTTTAACAAAAGGATTTATTTAAGGTCACTGGTAATGTATAAATTGTTAGTCAGTCTTGACTCGGCACTCGTCCTGCACCCCATCAAAGTGGATTCTGGAGCAGGTCCCACCTCACTACCTCGACTCTTTTTCAGTGACTGCGTCGTCCCGCTGACATCGTCTCCCTCGCTCCTGCTTTTATGTCCTTTTGGACTAAATGGGTCTCACTGCCGTCATTGCTAATGTGATCAGTGAACTGGTCATATCTGCATGTCAAAAGGAAACTTGATTTACCTTTTTTGGGGGGGGCATCAAACTTTTGTTTTTTATTTTGCAAACAACAAACTTGATTTGGGTGCAAGGCCGCATGCTGACTAACCGATGATTACTGCCGTGTGGGTTTTAGGTCCTCTGGGAACGGCATGTACTCTGCTTTTGCTCTTTAAACTCTACCCATTAATCAGTTTTTTTTTTTTTCCTTTCTTCTCTAACTGAACCGGTTTGTTGAAATGATCTTTTTAAAGGGCATTGTTCCTCCTCTGCTTTGTGGGCTCCCCCTGGTGTTTTCACAACGCAGCTGCATCAACGCAAGTTACACTTATTTATTTATTTATTTATTTCTGCAGCTCCAGCCAGACGCTGTCCTCATCTTGTACAACTTCAGCGGCCAGTGCAGCGGCGAGGCCTTGATCACCTTCCATAGTGAGGAAATCGCCAGGCGGGCCGTAGCCGAGCGCTCCACCCAACCCTTCTACGGCCAGCAGGTCCACATGGTCCTATGTAACTGACCGAAAGCTCTTCCTCTCTTTCCTCCTCCACGTAATTTAAGCTCACTTTGAGGTGCGCTCTCCTCGAAAGTGCCTCCAACTGCTTTTCCACTTGATTCCTGTACCACTTAAAACATCTGTTGAACCTGTGCGATTATTAACAGAAAACTGACACTGCTGGCTGCAACGTTCCTGAAGCTGCTCTTTGAGTTTGGACATCCACTGGTGAAGCAGCTGAAGTTGTTTAAGCTTTTAAGCTTAACATTGGGTTCATGACCCTGTGGATGTGACGCGCAGCACTTCTGTGTGTTTGTGCCTGCTGTAATAGTTGGTTAGACGGTGTAGGGCCTGGACATGTATATTTAAATGCTTTATGTGTCCCCCTATCCCCCTGTACAGATGTTTATCCTGAAATGCTTGAGGCTGTACAAACTACTTCTGCACACAATCTTTTTTTTTTTTTTTTCCTGAATCTTCACTCTTAACCACTAGATTTTGACTTTTCTGAGTTCATGATCTTTTTGTGTTACCTCTATGCAAACACAGATGCGTGTATGTGCATGCGCAATGATTTAAGTTGAGGGTCACCAAAGGTTCAGTTAAAGAGAGAAAGAAGCCATATAAAGACCGACCGTACTCAACTGTCATGCATTCATTTGAACTAACTTTGAGCCTCAGTGTTTATTTAAAACTACAGCAACCCTCAGATGTGTACAAACTATTTTTGGTGTGTAAAAAGCATTTATGTGTGACATACTGCATGTGATCCTATTTAGATATTTTCCAAGCACTACAAATTTATTTGTTCAAAAGCGCGACCGAGTGTCTTAAACAGAGTAGTAGGACAAGATTCTATTTTTATTAATCCCATTTCTGTACAATGTTTTCGGAGATGATGTTATGAAACTTAAGGACAAAGTCATATCTTCAAGCCTTTTCTAATGATTGCTGCAGCCATTAGATCTTTTCTGTTTTGGTGTCCAGGCTACGATCAGTCTATAGCTGCTTTAATTCCCGCTTATGACCAGAATACTGTGTAAAAGCTGCATGAGTTTTTCTTGTGACAGGGCTGCTGACAGCTGTCTTAGTTTGTTCCATCCTTTGCTGTGCCTACATTACCCAGAGTGCAATACTGGCCCAGACACGGCTCGGTCAACCTCTGGTGGCAGAGGAGATATTTGTTTCTTTTGTTGCAAGTTTGACACTTGTATGAATTTAGATGTGTGTGTTAAGACCAAACAATAAATAATGTTGACTATGGTCCATGTTTCATTTGTTCTCATTTAAAAAATATAAGATCGTAAACGTTGCCCATTTAGAAAAATGAATGCAGAATATGACCGTGGAAGTAAACAAATGTACAAAACATTAAATTGAATGATATGTGCTCAATTAAAATTTTAGAACATTAATTTAATAGCAAACTGGTTGCTAGACAATGCTATTAGAGAAAATAGAAAAGGAACTGAAAACACATCTATACTGATTTTGTACTTTTCATTTTAATGCACATACTTTAGGAATGTTACTCAAGTAGATATTTAGATTCTTTCATTTAGACACAATCTTCTCATTACTTTTATGTATTGTTTTTATGTTGATGCATGTACCACACCTATTGTGTTCATTGCAAGGAAACCGCAGTTGATTCAAGTTTGATCATGATTGCTTTGGCTGTCCTGTAAAAACTGGTACAAAGCGCCGAGCTTCAAGCAGTGTTAACACATTGAAAAGATACTGTCCCTTTAGTAGGATATCCCAGGAAATCTATTAAATACCAAGGGGACATCCGTGACCATGTTATATTAATTACGTGTCAATATTTTAACAAAATCAAAAGACATTTGGGTTATAAAAAAAAGTGTGATTTTATGAGAAAGCTTTCGTGCAATTTGTGTATATCCTCATAATGAAAGGCAACATTGGGCACACATCACACCGCAAATGTGGTGCGTTATGTGCCCATCAACTTGCTGCTTCCTCATTCTGCTTGAAAACGTCTAGCATGTCTCAACAGTCAGCGATGTTTTCTCGTGTTTCTGTCTTAAAGGTTTTTTTTTTTGTCCCACCCATTGCCTTCAGCATTTTTCCACTGCCTCAGTTGACTCACTGGTATTCAAAAGATTCACTAATACCCAAAAGCTCCACTGTCACAGCAGGTTTTTTCAACCCTCAGTTCATGTATCTTAATGAATCATCTCACAGAATGTGACACACAATTCACACCCAGTGGGAGAATCTTTAGTAAAGCATCTTAATTCTTAGAACTGTTTCTACCAACACGTGGCATTTGTCGTTTATTTCAACATGTACATCCTGGTGAGCCTGGGTAAAATAAATGTTGGACGTCGGGTACAAAGTCAATTGTACTATTGTGTAAAATAAATGTTGTTCCTTCCAGTGTAACTGCTGCGGCTGGTAGTCGGCAAACAGGTTAGACATCCTGCTTGAGGCGTATGAGGCCCGGCAGCACTGAAAATCACTATCTGGTCTTTACTATTTAACATATTAACAGACACAGTGGGAATTAAAGTAAGCTATACTTTTGACACCACGCTGAAATGGTGTCATAAACTATAATTAAAAGCACTGTGCGTCACTGCACTTAATGACAGCACAGATCAACAAATAAACTTAATATACAATGATAAGAGTGTCCTTTTTTAACAGCAAAGGTTTCTCAGTTCTATAAGCTTGTGACCAACTTGAGACATGATTCCGCTTTTTACTTCCTAACAACGGCAACATGCAGCTTTTTATTTTGCAATCTTTACACCCAGAGGAAGTCGAAAGCATGAACTTTGTTTTTAGCGTAATGGGGACAATTTCGTCATGAGTGAAAAGGTTTTTTGTCGATGTGGGCACGCATTTTGTGATTGAGAAATACCCATTTAGTATGTTGGCATATCAAACATTTATTTTTCCATATGGCACTTATATCACATAGAAGTACATAATATATGTCACATTTATAAATATATGGTAACCATTAAAAAACAAACATCTCTTTTTAAAAAGAACATTTCAATTGGGTAATTTACAGAGTTGGCATGTATTACACAGATTATCTCTTAATTCTTGTTTTTCTGTGTTGTAATTTCAGACAAAATTCTTTTAAAAAACCTTAACACTGTACACATGAATATCTACACACAGCACAGGCATGTCGTAGCATTTCAATATCAGGATGGATTATTTTCGCACATTTTTATTAATATGTCCATTTGAACCTTTGACTCCGACACACACTGAGAACTGTTGGTCTGATTGCTCTGTCTCTTGGACACGAAGGACAACTCTTTATTGCCCTCACCTGGGGAGGTGCTGGAGATGTGGCGGAAGAGCTTTTGGATGCCGGTGTCCTGCAGGGAGCTCCTGAAGGAGCGAGCCGCGAACATGTACAGGATGGGGTTGATGGTGCTGCTGATGAAGACCATGGCCCCGGCGATGAAGGTCACGGTGTCCCTGGCGCTCTCCAGGTTCTCCGCTGCGGCAGGGAGGTGGTCTTCACAGGCCAGGATGATGAGCGAGAGGACGTTTACTATGTGATGAGGCGTCCAACAGACGGCGAACACGACCACCACGCTGGCGATGAGGACTGTGGACTTGCGCTTCGACTTGAAGGTCATCTTCGTGATCCGGCTGCACAGGCAACTGTAGCAGACCACCAGGATGAAGAAGGGTAATACGTAGCCCACCAGGGTCTCCAGCAGCACGCACACCAGCTCCTGGGTCGGAGAACTGTACTGGCGGTACAGGCAGTGCTCCTCGCCGGAATCCGCCCCTACCACCTGCGTTGGGATGACGGGTATGCTGAACAAGAAGGCTGCCGTCCACAGAGCCAGCAGAACCTTATTCAGAGCTCTTTTCCTCTTCCAGCCGGCCGATACGAAGGGGTACCGCACGGCAACGAAGCGCTCCACGCTCATGAGGGTAATGAGGAAGACGCTGCTGTACATGCAGGTGTTGATCATGAAGACCATGGCTTTGCAGGCGGCCTCTCCGAACACCCAGAAGTGGGCCAGGGAGTAGATCCACAGAGGCAGGGTGATGAGGACCAGCAGGTCGGCCACGGCCAGGTGCAGGATGAGCACCACCGTGTGGGAACGCTGCTTGACGTGCTTCAGGATAGTCCAGATCACCAGGAGGTTCCCCGGAGCTCCCACCAGGAAGGACAGGGCCAGGATCACACAAGCCACTGCTGTCCCGCCGTCAAACTCCTCAGGGGCCATTTCCCCCGCAGAAGACAGCTCAGTGGAGTCGTTCATGCCGCGAGTGTATGTGCTGACGGTGGCGTCTGCATGAAAAAGAAAATAACAAAGTGCTGTACAAGCAAGTGTTCACTTCCCTTTAAAAATAGACAGGAAAGGGTTTCCTGACTGGTGCTTTTTGATACCCAGAGAGATGATTCATGGACGCGTCATAAGTCCATTTGTCACCTTATGTCATGGATTAAAGGGAGGTTGGATAAAAGAGTATCAAATGATTGCCCTCTGGGGGGTCCGGCCCGGCCCCCCCAGAGAAAAGACAGTGATGGATTCTAATAGTTCAATAGGGCTTAAAGAGGTTGGTGACCACTGCCTGATAACCAGGGTATGATTAATGAGTAAACTGCATGATTTTTTTGATTAGCATATAGAGTTTTTATTTACCTTGAGTGCTTACTGGGGCCTGTTTTCCCCAAAGAGAGATAGTCAAGTTATTCGAGGTTAAATTCCAACATGATTGTATGATAAACTAATTTAAATTTAATAATGAACAAAAAGTAAATGTCATAGCAGTTTTCAGGTTCATTTAGATTAATTAGATTTTAAAAAGTCAGAAAAGGTCAGGCAATGAATTATAAACAACCAAACACATAACACAGCACGTATGTGAGCATGCACATATTTTAAGTTCTCATTTTTAAAAACTATACAGCATTGAGCTATCAGTAAAACTCAGAAACAAGAAAATTCCAACCGTGTGTTGGTTTGCATTGATAGCATTGAGTGTTAACGGCATGAATCGTGCACGTGACATACCGGCTGTCAAAGCCTTTGGTTCAATACAGATCCTCGTAATAAAGTCCCCCCCTTAACTACAGAAGACTAATTTCACATTTCATATCAGACATCAGCTCTACTGTTTGCTGCCCTCTGTCCAGTTCCTGTTGCGCTACCAGATCCCTGAGTTTGTTGGTGTGCGAGACCATTTCCTGGAACAACCGGACCAGTCGGGACTGCTCCAGACTCCCCTGGAAGTTTCTGGCAAAGAGGGCGTACAGCACAGGGTTCACTGAACTGCTGATGAAAACCAGGGCACCGGCGCTGAAGACCAAACTCTGAGACACACATTCGCGTTCTGTGCCTGATCTTAGACTGCAAACCAGATCAATGATGTTAATGATGTGATAAGGCAGCCAGCAGAGTGCGAAAGCCACGACCACGGCGTAAACAAGACCCACCGATTTCTGTTTGGAGTCGAAACTCCTTTTCCTGAGCTCAGCGGCGACTAGAAAGTAACAGATGCTGAGAATGATGAAGGGGATTAAAAAGCCCCACACGGTCTGCAGACATAGCAAAAGGATTGCTTGAGTCACAGAGGTCAATTCATACGCAAAACACTGCTCAGTTCCATCGCTTCCAGGCTGCAGCAGGACACACAGCACTGCCAGCAGCGACGCAAGCAGCCACAACAGCGCCAGGCATCTGTTCATGAACGTCGTCTTCCACCGCCTCATCACAAACGGACGGCAGATGCCTACATAGCGCTCCACGCTCATGAGGGTGATGAAGAAAATGCTGCTGAACATGCACACACTGACCGTGTACACCAAAGCCATGCAAAGGTATTTCCCAAGCGCCCAGGTGTGTACCAGGGAGTAGATCCACAGAGGCAGGGTGATGAGGACCAGCAGGTCGGCCACGGCCAGGTGCAGGATGAGCACCACCGTGTGGGAACGCTGCTTGACGTGCTTCAGGATAGTCCAGATCACCAGGAGGTTCCCCGGAGCTCCCACCAGGAAGGACAGGGCCAGGATCACACAAGCCACTGCTGTCCCGCCGTCAAACTCCTCAGAGGACATTTCCTCCGCAGAAGACAGCTCAGTGGAGTCGTTCATGCCGCTAGTTGGACGTGCTGAAGGTGGCGTCTGCATAAAAAAGAAAATAACAAAGTGCTGTACAAGCAAGTGTTCACTTTCCTTACTGGATTATTTGAACAGGGCCATTTGAGAGTCACGGGACAGATAAGCACCCAGAGGTGTCAGTTTTGCTTTGAGTGATCTGGAAGTAAAGTCAGTTTACCAGCTATTGTTTCACAGTGCACACATGGGCGGGCTCACAGGGGCGAGGCAGCGCAGAAATAGTATCTTGAAATTTATTGCAGGTATTGTATCAGTCATATTTTGTAAAATGATTTAAACATCTCTGATTTATTTGCGAAACCACCGACTAGTGACACAACTTTTTGTTTTGTTACGCACCTTCAACAACCCCAGACACACACACACAAACCCAGCATGCAACACTGCGGATACCACTAATGTTCTCGTCCCATCGTATGTTCTGTTCATTTCTACAACATAGCTCACACTAATTCTACTCTGCTCTTTATTGTGTGGTCTTTCTCTGCTGGCATTCATTCCTCAAGCCTCTGTGGTTATAAATATAACCAGAGTGAAGCATATTCATATAATATAATAAAATTTACCAACCTTGGAGTGTTACAATAGCCAGTATAATTATATTCCATGTGTCCACTCGGGCAGATTGCTGGATCCAAATGTTATGAAAACATATACAATATCATTTATTTGTAATCATGCAAAATTAAGTCCATGGGTATTTCTCCAAGTAGGCCACTGACCGGTCGATAGGTGCAATGCGTTAAGTGGGCAACGCGCCGTGTATTTAGTGCACCTTTTCCGCCCCTGAGTACACAGATGATCTGTGCTCCAGGACCTTTGGTTTCTGTTATCAGAAAGTTTTAATTGCCACAGAATCATTAACTTTAATTGCTGTCTTGCAGTCAAAACCCAACTCTTTTGTATATTTCTTTTGTCCAATCACTGACTAAACCTTCCTTTACGGCTAATATAATTTCCACACATTAACTTTGAACTCCATATTGCACGAATGGCAACCATTTGTATCATTACCGTGCATTTTCACAGATAGTCAGATTTAATTCTGTGTGGAATAAAGCATCTAAACACAACGGCCTGCTCTATTGTTTTTAACTTTCACTTATACCTTGTATTGTATATGATGCTCAAGTAGGTCTAATTTGGTAAAAGGTTCTTTCAATTAACGTATTTCTAATTTGAAGATCACCGCAGTAGTTCCGTCGGCACCGGTGTGAAATCATTGAACAGGACATTTATTTGATGCTTGAGCAGTGGTGGCTGGTGGATTATTTTTTTTGGTAGGGCCAGCCAATCAGTTTCAGTATCAGTATATCATTAATATAATGAATTGCATTATGCATTATTATGATTTTACAAATGGATTGAATGAACAGGTTCCTATACGTTTCTAGCGTTTCTAGCCAAAGAGTTGAGATATACAAACTGATCTAAAATGCCATACTGTGGAGTTGTGGCAATATCCATAAAATCAGGGAATAAGGGGAAGTCATTTACTTAAAAGACTTTGAAAAAAAACAGGAACTAGATAAATAATGGGACACTTCAAATTTTAGGTAATCATCCAACTACTTTCGCTATCACTTTAAGATACCACAAAGTGTAAAACGTCTGTGTTTTATGTGCGTCAGAAGGAAACAGAAATTATGGAAGATGGTGAAAGATTAGGTGTAACAGGAACTTTACCCAAGAGCGTCTAATCTGACAAACTGGAATTCATGAAAGTCTTGAAGACGGCAGTAAAACTGTTGAAACTGATAAACTTCATAGGAGAAGATGTTTCCTCTCAAGCAGCTGCCATTAAAAGATTAGCAGAACAAGCACAACACCAGCATTAGAGATGGAAGAAGGAATTCCATTAGTATGAATGAATGAATAATTCAAATCCCAATACACACCCCGAACCAGTTAGTGGCGATAATGCGCCATGACGGGTTTAGCCAGTTGCCATAAAGTACGAAGAAGAAGAAGAAAAAGAAGGAGCAGCAGAAGAAGAACAACGCTCCTCAGCCAACTAGATTAAATAAACATGACGATGTTGACAGCGACGGTGTCTTTGGTGCATTGGCACTAAACGTAAACCACTTACCTACAACGAGGGTCGTTGGATATTGTGTAAATCTACATTTGTGACAAACTGTGAGTGACGATTTAACGTAATACAAGCTTATTGTTTATAGCTATTTTGTGGCTAGCAGCGTTGTTAGGATGAGCTAGCGAATAAGCTAGTATGAGCTAACGTTTGCCGTGTAAATAACGTTAGCTAACATTAGGGGCGTGAACGCGTATTATTCTGTCGGGTAACGTAACGTTATATATCTTCAAGTAATGTTGCACAACCGGTTGGACCCCTGGTCGCGTGTTTCAGGTTAGCTTTTTTGACCACTTACATTTTCATAATGGTCCAAATGAGGAGTAATTTGCCCCCTTTCTAGCTAACTGTAGCGAGCTAACGTGCTAGCCTTGCTTTAGAAGTGAGAGTACGTTAACCAGCACGGTGGTTCCAAACCTCTTCGGTTTGAAGGCGCTATGCTTCCTCCACAGCCCTGTCAGATTAACTTAACTCGCGCAACGTTACCAATAAATCAATGTCCACCGTTTGTACCTACTGCCACGCCATCTGATGGATGATGACGTCATATGTATTACGTTCAGCTAATACTTTATAATAAAAAAAACATTGCTGTCACAATTGCCACCTTTCAAACAACCAGGCGATTATTTCAATCATCTAACCGTATTGCTGTAAGCTAGCTAGCATAGGCTAACACTTGAATATGTTTCCACTACCAAGGCCCAGCGTTAGCTAACCCACTTCCGCCCTCACAGGTCGTGTCTTTGGCTCGGGACAGACCCCATAATCACACGTTGAGAATCGGACCATCGCCACTGCAATGCCTCTGCTTTTTTTGGAGAGGTTTCCTTGGCCCAGCTTGCAGACCTACACCGCACTTAGCGTGGCTTTGCTCGCAGGCACCCTTTTTAGTGCCTACAACACTGTGACTGATCCTGGCTTTGGGGTCTTGGAATCTGATGAAACGCCAGCGCCAACTGAAGGGGATCTCGAACTAAACAATGATATTATTAACACGGAATTGACTACCACTATCCTGTGGTATATTGCCACTGACAGTCTCTTCGTATGGGTGAGTGTCAGCCGGTTTGAAATTTGCATTGCCTGATGATTGTATGTTCTGCTGAGAGCTCATCGTCTCTTTATTCCCTGTTTTCCTTTAGGTATTGGTCAACACATTCTGCTGCTTGTTGATGTTAATTGCGAAAATGATTCAGTATGTAGTGTTTGGCCCGCTCAGAGTTAGTGAGAAGCAGGTGAGTGTGCGTCTTGAACAATGAATTCAACCCTTCTCAAGACTGTATATCGCTGCTCTTTGTAAGGGTCAATCTTTTGGAAACAAATGCATCCGGTTTGCTCTGTGTGTTCCTCAGCACCTGAAAGATAAATTCTGGAATTTCATCTTCTACAAGTTCATTTTCATCTTTGGGGTGTTGAACGTGCAGACAGTGGAGGAGGTGGTCATGTGGTGTTTGTGGTTCTCTGCCCTGGTCTTTCTCCACCTCATGGTGCAGCTCTGCAAAGACCGATTTGAATATGTAAGTATTATACAGGCATGAAAATCCCTCACCTTTCGGCGAAATTCGCCGTTTTGAAACCAAAATAGGTGACCTACGTGAATCGTGTAGATTCAATGAGTTTTTTTGGGGGGGGGGGGGGGGGGTATTCATATACAGTGAGGTGCGCGTGTCAGAAGGGAGCGCAAGATTCAGTGAATTGCGAGCCGGTTGAGTGATGGTTTCAATAATTTTAATATTTTCTGGTTAATCTAAGTTAAGTTACCCAGGAGCTTTGTTAACATCGACTTAGCTAACGTTAGCTACAGCTTGATGAATTGAGTCATTTAACACAGCGACGTTGGCCAGCTAGCTAAAGCTCCGGTGGGAAATGATTAGCTAACGCGACGGTTTTTGAGGAGGTAGATTTTGAGGTGAGGGGACTGACGAGGCAGGAGGGAAAGTGGTCCACCGTTCTATCAATAAGCAGACCTGCCAACTTGATACGCATTTTGACTTCTAAGTACGCTGGTACAATTTGTCACTATGCAAAAATGTGTCTAAAATTAATTTTAGACTAGTTGACCAGCACACATTATATGCAATGCAATATAATGCATGACGAGTATTTAATGACTTGTCCCCTATTATTTGTTGTCAATCCCCCCCCCCCCCTCGTCAGTACGTAAAAAATGATCCCTGGGACAAAACCAGTTGAAAACCCCTAGAGGGGTAATATCCTTCTTACCTTTTTCACCCTTGACCCGTTTTCATGCCTGATTATAAGCTACACCATTTTTTTTTGTTTAACCCTAATCGTAGTTTATGAATACCTTGTGTTCTTTATCGATAGTTAACAATTTTCCAATCAAGTTCTACTGAAAATACAACAACTGAATATATTGTGCTAAACGTTCAGACGACCAGCCAGTCTGCAATACAAAGTCAAATTGTCTAAAAAAAAAAAGTCTTGTGTTTTTCCTTTGAAAACCACCATCTCTTAATTAGATGTATCATGGTAAAGGGTACTTTTGTCATCTGCACCTACTGAGCTCTTATTTCTTCAGATAGCTTGCGCTTAACTATATAGCAATATGTTCTTATTAGTTGCGGTGTCCAAAATAAAGCCTGAGAGTAACTGTACTCTCGGGATCTATTAATAGTTCCCTGAGCTGGCGTGTTGGTCTGCTGATCGACACATCCCCGTATTAGATTGGGGTCTGCATGTTGTGGAAAACAAAATATCAAATGTATTCAACCCCAATAGCTCTCAAAAGCGCTGACATTTAAAGCGGGTATTGATTTGGTATGTTGTGTGTGATGTAATGCTGACCGTCACACTGTACCAGAGTGTAAATTAGCTGTGGAAATGGACCTGTTTGTTTGCTGACTGCAAGTCTTTGTTCCTTACTCCCATCTTTGGCTATAGATAATCATTTATTTATGTTCTTTCTTTGGATTGAGTCTGTCGGTTGTCTTGGTGCTGTCTTTTGGAGCAACAAGACGCATGATTGTCAAACTGCTAAATAAGATCCATTGTATGCGGTGTGGTCAATGTACTAGGGACACTTGATGCTTCCAAAGCTTTATAGAACCAATTTAAGTTGTATAATGATGTCCTAAATTTGGTTCTATTCACTAGACATGTGTCAGTTTTCCCAAATAGTTCTAATAGTTCTAAAATTCAACTTATTTTTTTTTAACCTCCCCAAAACAGATAGGTAATACTTTTAGAGAGGAGCAATCTGTTTATTATTCCCGTTTTCTTCCCGACAGCTGTCCTTCTCACCCTCCACTCCCATGAACAGTCATGTACGAGTGCTTTGCCTACTGGTCTCGTTGCTGTTGGACTGCTGCGGTCTGGCTGTGGGCTGTGGTGGTCTGCTGGGAGCTTCCCATGGCATGCACACCTTCTCCTTCATGGCAGCCGAGGTAGGAACCCGGAGCCACAATGGGTGGTCGGGGTGATTGTGGACTTTTAATATCACTAAAGCTTTTGATCTAGCGCATATATTTTGTTTTCTTTCCCCGTCTGTTTGGCATGCTTATGTATAAATGTGTCTCATGTGTCGTATTATAAACATGGCCAACGTCTTTAATGGCAGACAATTGGACAATGAAGTAAGAAAATTTAAAGTTGTAATAAATAGTGATCGCATTCCATTTATGTGTTCCAGGTCACCGGTATTGTAGAAACTGGCTCATGAGTACGGCCTTGTGGGGCTCTGTAATCCTCTCTGATGTTTCAGTTACAGCTGTGCTGATTCTGCTACAAAGTCTAAATGGGAACTCGGGGAAAGAAAGGCTTGATTGTTTGATACAGAAACTATATTTGCATAAGCGGATATTCTAAATTGGGGTTTGGTCTGATGAAAACACAGATTGTCTTTACACCATTTATAAATATAATGGACCATAAATACATCGTAACGGTAACGTCTGTATAATGTGTAGTGTTTCTATGAAAGTGGTGCATGAGAGTTACTTTGCTTCAGCCTGTTTATTTTTTTCTCCTCAGTGTCTGCTGGTTACTGTGCGCACTGGGCACGTCATCATGCGGTACGTTTCTCTTTGCATGTGTGTCCACATTAAAACACTAACCGTGTAACTGCAGATTTAGAATTATTTTCTCTGGTTCTGTAACACCACTGTGAAAGGTTTCTCTGTCCCAAAGAGAGTGGCTCGGATTATACAAGCAGTATGAACAACTCTGATCAGTCAAGGCGCTCAGAGATACTTTTTAAATATTAGTCCAACAATAAAACTGTTAGATTCTGTGGCTGCGTATTACTTTAACTCCAAAAATGAGTTGATTTCTAGTTTTTTAACCCAGCACATTGACCTAAACTTAGAGCCTTTAGACATTGGGATATTATGTGCAAATTGTGTACTTTGATTCTGTCATTACACTGGTACTCTCACCTTGTTATCTGGAATTGTTGCTTCTGATTCCAATGCTACTTGTTAAATTCTACCACAATACTTCTACACCATCTTTGTTTCATGCATTGGTAACTTTTATTCACCATATGAGTGAAGTGCCTCACCATGCTGTCTTAATATCAAGTTTCATGGCCTGATAGTTCTGCATGTCCCCTCAGTTATTCCATTCATCTTTGGGATCTAAACCATCCGGGGACCTGGGAGAGTAAGGGAACATATGTCTATTACACAGACTTCGTCATGGAGCTGGCTATGCTCTTCCTGGACCTCATGCACCACATCCATATGCTGGTAAGACGCATATGGAATTGTTCCATTACATTCTATTAGTATAGTGCAGTATTACACATCAGGAATTTGCCTCGTACAACATATGGCTGCCTCTTGCTCGGCTCCTTGAATCGAAGGAGGCAAAAACTCCCCCAGAGAGAACATTTTAACTGGGAGGGAAAGAACAAGATCTTTAATCTTTTTGTACAAAATTCCTGCTTTAGCTTTTCGGGAACATCTGGCTGTCCATGGCCAGCTTGGTTATCTTCATGCAGCTGCGGTATCTCTTCCACGAGGTTCAGCGCCGCGTCCGCCGACACAAGAACTACCTTCGTGTCATCAACAACATGGAGGCCAGGTGAAAATACATTTTGATTGAATTGTTTTCCCCTTTTTTACCTGATGGGTTTTCTTGATCTGTGTTGGTTGATCATTTCTTGTTTCGGCATTATTTGTATATGCTCTGAATAGATTTGCAATTGCTACCGCTGAGGAGCTGGCAGCTAATGATGATGATTGCGCCATCTGCTGGGATGCCATGTTGACCGCACGCAGACTACCCTGTGGCCATCTCTTCCACAAGTAAAGTGTTTTGTTTTTTTGTTTGTTTTTTTAATCTTCAAAATAGAAGATAAAAATGAAAAGTTAAAAATAAAGTGCACTGGCGAGCAGATACCAATACTCTACACCAGTGGTCCCCAACCACCGGGCCGGTCTGCGAAATATTGTCTGACATGAAACCGGTCCGTGAGGTAGAAAAGGTTGCTCTACACAACTTTGCCGGCACCACTGACCCGTTACTTTATATATGGCCTACACAAAATAACGTTTGAATATCATTTACCCTTGAGTTGTAGAAATTTGAAGGTTTACAGTTTCAGTAAGATGTTTCTCTCTGATCCTGATGTTACCCGGAGACTGGAAATGTTTAATGTCAAGTTTTCTGCTCATAAAATGCCATAATAACGTGTGTGTGTGTGTGTGTGTGTGTGTGTGTGTGTTTCCAGCTCGTGTTTGCGCTCCTGGCTTGAGCAGGACACTTCTTGTCCAACGTGTCGCACATCCCTTAACATTAGTGGAGACGGGGCCCCGGCGAGAGGCCAGCAGCAGGGCGCTGGCTTAGAAGACAACATTGGCCCAGTTGGGGCTGCTCCAGATGCTGTACCACACGTCAACCAACACAATCACTTCTTCCACTTTGATGGTAAATCTGTCGGACACATATCTGAGCTGAACCTGGATTTACTTTACTTGAGATGCCGTGCATGGTAACCAACTATACAATCCATACGTTCCTTTGCAGGATCTCGCATTGCCAGCTGGCTGCCCAGTTTCTCAGTGGAAGTAATGCACACCACCAACATCTTGGGCATTGCTCAGGCCAACAACTCCCAGCTCATGGCCATGGTGAGTTCATCCATTTTGAAAGATTTTCTACATTTTAAATGCGTGATATTGTGCGTTTTACGGCCAACTTAAACTTTTTCTTAATCATTCCTCTATTATGCTCTTTGTTTTGGATGTACCATGTGGTTATCAGGCCCATCAGATCCAGGAGATGTTCCCTCAGGTGCCCTCGTACCTGGTCATGCAAGATCTGCAATTGACGCGCTCTGTAGAGGTCACCACTGACAATATCCTGGAGGGACGCATCCAGGTGCCTTTCCCAACACAGGTCGGTCAACTTTGGGTTTAATGTTAAAAGCAGGGTCACTTTCACACCGATGCCTCCGAAAATAAACACTATTATGCCGTCACATGTTTTGCTTGTACTGCTTACTCAGGCCATAGAGCGTGCCCCTACACAGGGGAGCGCTGCAACAGGTGAGCAGGGGGGGGCGAGCGGAGCAGCCGAGCAGGGCCTCAGTGAGACGGAAAACGTGGAGGTGCGAGGAGGTCGCTTCTCTAAGTCTGCTGAGGAGAGGCAGAATATGTTGAAGCAGAGGAAAGAAGAGATGCTTCTGCAGGCGCGCAGGTTTGGACACTGCTGGTTTTCTACCTCACAAAAAGTACTGCCAACTATGCTGTGTTTCCAAAAATAAGCTCCATTCAAAAGACAAAAGTAATATTTATTTTTTTATTTTGTCACTGTAGGAGATTTCTGAACCATAGTCCAGAGGACCCGGATGAGGATTTGCCTGGACTAGAGGAGGACATTGTTCCAGAATTGATCTTGACTGCGCTGCGGCGTAGAACCATGGCGGCAGCGGCAGAGAGACGCATACAAACTCAACAAGACCCGGCACCTTGAAAACACCGATTGGCTTCAGCTGAAGAGGCACAGACAAAGCTATTCCCACCATGCCCTATTTGGTTTACAGTCAGTGGTTATCGCTTATTCAAAACCATAGTTCAAAAGTATTGAGAGCATCGCCTTTGGACTGGTTTGGCCTGCCTTAGTAAGGTAGGACCATTTGGAATGGCCTCTGTCATTGATTCCAAAGTATTTGGAATATTATAAATATTGATGGTTGCAAGTCGAGAAATGCAAGGGTGCATTGCCCTTTATTCACGTGCCACACATTGCAACCACCAGCTTCAGTAGGCAGACAGTTACTACCGTGACTGCGACTGGCTGTCAAAAATCAGCGTGCTTTGCATTCAGAAGAGTCTTTTATGAGAGCGGTGTGAAGGTGTCATTACTAGATAAAAATGTTTTTTTTTATTTTCTTTTATCAAACGTTGGTTTCACTTATTTAGGTAATCGCAGAAAGCTACGTGTCCTCAAACTTCAGAAAACTCATCTGATGTATTTGTTTAATTTATGAGTCAACTGTGAATTAAGTGTTGGCAAAATAACATGTTTTTTCTTCTTACCTTTGGAGTATGAGAATGTCACTTTAGTATTTTTCAGCCTTTCAAAATATGAATGTTTCTATCAACCTATGCTGCATACCAAGTGTTGGACCCACATGGGTTGATCTGTATTTAGTGTGTAATATGACCCATTGGTTTAGTTAATTTAGCAGGGGAAGGTGGACATGTACAGCTTAGTTTATCTAATGATGTTCCTTACAGATGCATAGAGGATGTATTACATTTTGTACAATCGTTGTCATCCTCTGTCTTTCTAAAATCACCCTCTGATGATACGCAGTTCTCTCTGAGTAAGAACATTTTATTTTCTACTAAATATATATTGATGGGGTACTTGGCCATGTGTCCATCATATAGAATTTGTTATGCACATTAAGTCTGTAACCGCTGGACTGTCTTTTGAAAACGTTTTTGTCACTCATTCAAAAGGCTTTGACAGTAAAAATGAGCAGCAGCAGCAAAACCTTCTTGAGACTTTGTAACCAATCCAGTTGCCAAATAACACCATACTTGAATGATTGAAGATAGTTATGAATACATGATCTGGGGATCTTGTTTGGACAGACTTATTAAAAATTCATATTATCAAGGAACATAATCATCCGCAGCTCAAAGGTCTTATTTCAGTTATGTTCCAACTCGTCCCTGGAAACACTTTCAGTATTTTCAAATTTTAAGTCTATCTGGTTGAGACATATTAGTGGACGCAAAGATGGAAACTGTATCATAAGTGTTTGATTTCTTGTTATTTCTGTGCAAAGGCAGTTTGAGGCGACGTATGCATGAATCTAGACGAGTGCTTTCATTTCTTTCCACTTTATCCCAAAGAGCAGCCCACAAACCACTCAACGCTGAAGTGTTGTGATATTTATATTGTGTTGTATTGCTCAAGCTCTGTTTTGGTGTTGTCATAAGAAGAGACAATATAGGATTTTAATTTCTAATTTTTATGTTGAAATGGAAAAAATGTCATGAAAATTTCATTCAGTTACTTAACAACTTTTAATTTCCATTAGATATATTCCTTTAAAGCCAATTCTTTATTAAATCAAAACTGAAATCTTTTTTTGGCCTGGGCTTTGCTGTATTTTTGTGCCTAAATCAAAAATGGTTCAGTTATGGAAAACGTTCTGTAAATCTAGTTTTTGTAAATTGTTAATACAAAAGACTCAATAAAAGGAGCTGCTACGGCTTTTTAACAAGATATAACGGGAATAGTTATTCTTTTGTCATTGTAAAACGCATTTTATTTAAAGACTTCTGCAGGTTTGCTTATGATATGGTTTAACATGCTAATGCAAAGTAAAGCCTTGCGAAGCGGACCATTGACTGTATTGGTCCAATAAGTGTGTCCATGATGTAGACGTGTTTAGACGTCAAACCCGGATCCACCTGACGTTACGTCATCGGCCGGCGCACCACTCCTCCACCATCTTTGCCACGTCACACCCAGGGCTTCGCATGCGGAAACGGCAGCTGAAAACACCCACGCTGGTCGGCTCGGTGATGTAGCCCAACCTACAAAACTTGTACAACTGCCCAGTTGTCACTGTTCGTGCCCCGAGTCCAGGAATCTCCTCCGTCGGTTTTCTTTTTACCGGTAAGTGGTTACGCTTGCTAACGACGGCTAGCTGTTAGCTGCTCGCTAACGTTAAGTTAATGTGATATTTTTTAAGTTACAGCTCCTACGATGACGATAGCTGGCCTCGTCATAAACTCGATCGTTAGCTTGAATGAAGGTGGCCTCAGTTACGTCACTCATCTGACAGGACACACGATAAGTCCTATAACTTATAACGTTACATGACGCTTTACAGCTAACTGTTGCTAACTTAACCTTCTTTGGTTACGCGTAGCTTAGACATGACGGTAGTAACACGGATTATTTTAACTTTGATGAACTTTGGCAACATGGACAGTTTGGTGAAATGTGATACGTGTCAAGCTTCTGCCGTCTCGGCAACTATTAGACGTATTATTTGTGTCGCTTGGTGATCAGGGAGCGGTAACGCCGCTAAGGAATAATTGTGTTTTGCTGCCATGGAAACGACAATTGTGACGTGTGTTTACTTCCCACGACCACCAACTCAGGAGGATTGAATGGGGATGCGCTGGAATCCGTAGCCGGATGTGTGTTGTAATTAATATTTGTTAACTGGCTCACAAGTGAATCATGGCAGTAAAGTAATGACACTTGCGCGGTGTGCGTCAGGTCAAAGTTCCGTGTGAGCAAACATGCCTCCAATCCAGGCTGACCGCACAACTCACTGAGCTGATGCAGAATCTCTTGAGGGATTAGAAAAGCCTTTCTATTCAGTGTGGCATTCTTTTCTTTACTCTGTGTACACACGTTTATTGGGTGTGCGAATGTGCCTTTTGCGTGTTTTCTCATCAGGTTGTGAAATGCTGCTAAACGAGACTCCGCTGTTCGAGCCCTCACTTCTTCAGGAGCTGGACTGGAGCAGCAACCCTCTCTCCTTCTCCCCCCCCATCTCCCCCTCCAGTCCGGGGCAAGACCTGGTGCTCAGGCCGCTTTGTTTGGCTGACTTCAACAGGGGTGAGAGGAATGAAACTAGTCCTGTACTGGTATTTTCAAGAGAACTCGAAGAACATGAAAAGCATGTCTTTGGAATTTCGGTGTAGATCTATCGGACAGATAAATAATTACCTTTTGATATTTTCACCAGCTTTTTTTTTTTTTTGTTCCAGGATTCTTCAAGGTTTTATCTCAACTTACGCAGACGGGCGATGTCACACCAGAGCAGTTCACAAGTAAGTCATGGTTAACGCCACTTTTCTAAAAAAACACCAGTTACTATGGAGTTATTTAGTTCAGAACATAATGTGTTAAACAGCCGTCCCATTTGAGGAAAAAATAACTATAAATACAAAACTGTCTAATGAAACCTCAAGGAAGATGATACTATATGTATTTATATAATATGTAGGTATGTTATTAAATGTTGTCTGTTGGCTTCCAGAGAAGTTTGAACATATGAAGAAGACCGGCGACTACTATGTAGTTGTAGTGGAGGACACAAACCTGGGACAGATTGTTGCCACGGCCACGTTGATCACGGAACACAAATTCATCCACTCCTGTGCTAAGGTAAATAACATCCTGGCAAGTTATTTGCATGTATTTAACAATGGATGTGTGTTTATAATAAGGGTCCCCATTAGCTGTCACCTGTGGTATCAGTTGGTTCTCTGTTGTTTGAAATCGAGTATTTCATAGTCTTGATAAACAAACTATTCAACATCACATTTGTGTTACGCTATATTTATCACATTGTGATGTTTGCATTAACTGGTTGATCAAATTTTCATTTCAATGTACACTAGATACCCTTTTTTAATTAATTGGTCTGCGAATAAGCTGTCAAAGGTTATCACCAGGAAACAACAACACGCTTCAAATCACCAACACTTGACTATTTTTCAGCTGTTCTTAAACAGTGTTGAAATAGGATTTGCTTCAGGATACAACTACAGTTTCCTGAAGACAAATCTCCTGAAAAAAAGTTACTTATTAATGCAGTGAATATTAGAACGGTGGTAATTATCAACATGGTTCCCTGTGATAAGCCAAATGAAGTTAAATGAATAATTCCGTACAAACCTCCTCTCTATTTGATCCTGCAGAGAGGTCGAGTGGAGGAGGTAGTAGTTAGTGACGTGTGCAGAGGAAAGCAGCTGGGCAAACTGTGAGTAGACCTGCGTGAGCACAAATGCATTGTGTATTGGTTTGATACTTTTGTCCTTGTATGTCTGTCTTTGAATGAGATGCAGTGAAAATGATTTGCATGAGAGATGTTGTTGATTTATTTTCCTCATTCTGTTTCTCTTTCTCTGTCCCTTTAAGGTTGGTTTCAGCGCTCACTCTTCTCAGCAAAAAACTCAATTGCTACAAAATCACACTGGAATGTGCACCCAACAATGTGGCTTTCTACCAAAAGTTTGGATACACCCCCTCACAGGAGACGTACATGCAGTGTCGATTTTCCGACTGAGGACAATAGCGGCCTTAAACCTTTTTTGGGGGGCATGGACCCGACCGTTATACACTCACTGACGAGCTGCCCATGGACAAGGTTGTGGTTGTGAGTCGTTCCTGAATTTCAACACACTTGAGTAAACCTCAATGTATGTTGAAGCCTTTAGCTCAGTAGAAACTGAACCTCCTCTGCCCATTTGGTTACCATGGCTACCGCAACAAACATGTTTCCCCATCCGTGCGAGGAAAGAAATGATTAAGTGTAACTGCAAGATCTTAATTATGTGACATTATTTCTAAGTAAATATCTGTGTACTAAATGATATTACCTACAAACATCTGTCAGTAAAAACAATTGCTTAATAATATACATATTTATGATATAGCTAAATAACTGACTACAGCATCTCAAGTTCACTACAAATCCTAGAATCCTGTAGGGAATACGTTTTGATCGTGATTCATAGTTCTTCTCACACTGTCTCAGCTGTTTCATTGATCATCATGGGCAACCACCAAAGAAATTTTGTTTCTTTAGGGGTGATTAGTTTATTATTCCTTTGGGTTTTACTGGGGTTTCATTTTTCTAACATGTCCTATTTGGTATATTGTGCTCTACATCTGGGAAAGCTGTTCTGTTTGACACCAGCGTTGCCGGATAACTTTAACGGTTTAAATACTACAATATGAAGAATTACCATCAAGACTGTTATGTATATTTTTAGCAAACAATTCTTTTTCTTTGAGGGAGAGGTGGGCCATTAGCCAAGTTTTTTCTTTTTTTATTGGGCCTGTATTCAAAATGTGATCTGCTGTGAGAGCGAGGGAAACATTTTTATGGGGAAATGGATAGAAATTATTTTGTAAATTAAGTTATAATACTCTGGCAAAATGGTTCATATTTATTGTAATTTATTTACTTAACTATGTAAGCAACATAAAATGTTCTACAATCTACCGTGTTTCACTCCTCAATTCCCAGTTGTATAACAAATCCATTGCATTGATCATACACTACTAGCATACACACAACTTTTGTGGAAGTTTTATTATACAAAAAACAAGCTCTGGACCGGACATGTCTACTAATCATAACAGGAAATAGTTGTATGTAGAATCACTAGAACGTGAGTGAGCCTCTGCTCTGTAAAGGATGTTTGAAGATCCGACAATCAAACGTTAATTAAAATGTAACTTAAAGTAAATTCTCAGATTTCAGCTTTTTGGAGGGACGCACTCTGCACAAACACGTCAGTGGCTTAAAGAAAAACACTTACTGAAATTCAACGCAATGTCTGAAATAATAAAGACGGTATACACTTGAAATAAGTGGAGAAAAAACAACCAAACAGAACTCAGACTTGTTTAATTAAGCAGTGAGTTGTTATTTTTCCCATTCCTTACTCTCCAACGTTAAGCATGATACTAGTCCATAGCCCCATTACTCCCAAAATAAAGGCATTAGCTATTCCTCTCATGTCCTCCATCGGGCGCCGTCTTGGCTACTTTCCCTTTTTTGCCAAGTGCCCCATTCTGGTTATTACACAAATTCAAGTATCGAAAGTGCATTATTGCAATACTGTCCCGCTGCAAATGCAAAATGCTTTAAATACTATAAAACTGCAAAAAATCAGTGCATACAGCTCGAGAAAAAAAAGTTATCAAATTGGCCCGATCTCCTCCATCACTCAATGTCTCAGACACGAGCAATCATCCGCCCCCCCCCCCACCCCTTTCCCTTAGAAAAAGTTCAAATATTTACATTTTTAATCCCATTAAAAATGTGGAAAAATTAATCGAGTGCACTGCATCACAGCTAAATATCCGCAAAGCTCATCCATTCTGTGATGCTGTGACCTGCATTGCTCCAAAGTCATCGTCTTCCTCCAGGCTGCGTTTACGGCTTCCTGTTCCAGAAATGGGAAGATGAAAAAGAATGAATGGAATCTAACTTCAGACTGCAAACTGTTTGAAATCCCCACACGATGAATCAGCTCTTTGGGGGATTCAAAAAAAGACCACTACCAATAAGCGCTGCTGTGTAACCTCCTCTAGAGCATCGTCCCTGAACCCTGGTCGATCAGCCATGACGTTGTGCCAATAATACAACAAATGCTAGCCCGTGAATAACATTATGCCCACACTATATTGACTGCTTATCTGGAACAAGTCTGGCTGACACAGAGACAGACATTGAGCAGACAGGTGCTGACCCATGTACAAACCTTGCATTCCAGCTTGTAAAGAGAACGACCTGCCCAACTGCATCGGTGACATCATCTTAATGGTCAGTTTGGCCAGATAGATCGCTTCATATTCCTGGGAAACAAACAAATTACAGTACTCTTATTGTTGTAATAAGACGCTTTGGTACAGTATGTCCAGTCAAGAGAATGAAAGAATAACCTGTGTGAACACAATACAGCATTCGTGCTTTAAAAAGGACACATTCATAGAACATCCAAGACGGGTAACTTGTCTTCCCGTTTGCACAAACGAGTGTCTGTCATCATTTACACTAAAGCAGAGACAACGGATTCCAACGTGGCTTGCGAGCCAGACGTACAACATGATAAACATGACTAGATGGTACATGGATACTTCTCTGCTGAGACACACCAGGGGCAGACCACTCAGATTAACACTGAGTACCGCAAATAACCGTGTAACAGATGCCAACCTTTCAAGTACAGGAGCCGGAAACGGCACATTCAGCCGACAAACCAGTTAGTGAGGAGTGGCTTGGAAACATTCAATTGTTGAGCGTGTCGAGTTGATTCCTCGGAATTTGAATCATTTTCTCTTGCAGGTAGACTAACCTGTAGCTGATGCACAAAGCCCACATTGGGGTTGATGCAGAACCTCCTCTCCTGGACGTGGCTGAATGCATCCCTGTGGAGGAAATGAAGCAGAAGTTTATGACATCTTCCACTGCAAGCAGTAACAGCAAAAAGCATCCAGTTGTATGTGAAAAAGGTCTGCTTCTATTACTATTTTTTATTATAAAAGTTATTCGGATTCTGGGGGTTTATTTGACAGGCGCTACTTGTAGTCGCTGTGCTGCCTTCAACGTTCCAATATTATACGTGCACACTGTAAGCAAAGATAACTTGATACAATTCTCTTTATTTATGCTTAAAGAAGTCACCTACCATGTATATGACTTTATGTGAAGAAACAAACAAAAGAAACACTAACCTGTATTTCATCCCAAATGTTTCCATAAGGTATGCAATCACTAAGGCAGCACTGGAACAGATAAATAAAGATGACCAAGGACATATTAAAAAGGCAGTTACATGTAATGGAAATTTTGTGAATGATCATACAATAACTGTGAAATTAGATGTGAAATCAAACCTCACCTTCTTGATATTCCTGCATTACCATGAACCAGGACCTTTCCTGCAGGAACAAGACAAAAGATGATGTTGATTAAAAAACATACATTTTGTTCTCCGACTCGACACTTCACAAACGTGCGTGCATCCTTACCTCCTGTTGCTAAGCAACCGTCAATAAATTCTTTAGTCTGTTAGGAGGATAACGAACAGGTCAGGCAAAACAAAAAGGCCCTGCCTTTCAATCACTTGCAAAGAAAGAAAGTAAAAAGAACACGTTGTAACTCACTGAAGGGAAAAATCGTATTATATTTTCCACTGGATTGTCAGCAATATCTAACACAAGATATCTGCAAAGATGCAACATTAGTTTATTGGTTAGCAACACCTCACATCTGGTAGAATAGTCATGTGACTTCTTACTTACCTAAATGTATGAGCAAAATTAGGTTTGATAAAATTGGCTTCGATGTCTTGGCGGACACACACAACATGTGTTATGCCCTGTGCCTCAAGGATTGGCAGCTAGACAAAGAAGAGATGCAATATGAGCCTCGAATGTCTTAGTGTCTCTCTGTCTGTCTCTGGGTACTTGTGGTTGTCTCGTGCAAAACGTACCTTGCTTTTCATTGCAGCAGAGTAGGGACCCAAAAACACTCCCGGTAATATCTCCTGAAAATAAAGACAGAGCGGGACATCAAACAAACAGACAAACCTATTACAGCTGCGTGGGACACTGACCAACATGTGGTACCACTACATGTGGATGTCTCACAATTACATTGACCAGCCAAAGTGGACCCGGATCAAAGGTCACCCATATGTGATGTGAGCCTCTAAATAAGGGTCAGACCTTCTGCTGTGTGATGATCTTTGTGAGAAATAATCATGCTTGTGTTCAAAGAAATGGCCACACCATCGTGTTTGTTTACACCAACACACTTTGTTAAACATTTTCATGGAATCGACTTGTACTCATTGGTTGAGATGGGGGACATGACAGAACGACGGGGTTCATTCGATTACACTATTAATAAAAGTCATGCCACGTACCTGCATGTCTCGTCTCATCGGATAAGCCCAGTCCTGCGAAGAGGGGGAGAGACGCGATGAGAAATGACCACCAGCTCACTTTGTGCTGCTGTTCGGCGACTAGCAGCGACCCGCTAACGTGGCCGAAGAAAAGACGCTCCAACGCGGGCGTGTCCGAGGAAGGACAAGACGACCATAGCACGGGACGTGAGCGATACTTCCCGCCGCGTGTGTGTGGTGTGGTTTTAGCTAGTAGCCGATAGCCCCGGAGCGGAGGCTAGCTCGGGTTAGCCCGCCGGCCTCTCGGTGCTAGCTGCGGCTCGCGCGTGCACTCACCAGAAGATCCTCCGAGATGGCGGGCAGAGACGGGAACTGAAGTTTGTTCTCCTCCTCCATTCTGCGGTCTGTTCGGGCACCGCGCCGAGGTGGTGGGAGGAAGAGGAGGAGGGGACCCGGCTTCTCGCGGCGGTATCGATTGCTTCTCGCGGCAGGGGTTAGCTGGACACTCGGCGCAACTTGTTTTGAGGCTCCGCACGCATGTCCGCCATGCTGTCCCCTGACAGATGACGAGTCACGTGACCGCGGACGGCAAAGCGCTCTGGTGGGAAGCGAGGAGGAGACGGCGACGTCTCGCGGCCGATGAGCGAAGCGCACGCGCGGCCTCACTCGGGTTTCGGGATTTGGGTCAAAAAACGGCGACGCTGTGTGGAAGGTTATGATGCACAGGTCGAAACCCCCCCCAAAACTAATTAGTATTTTGTGGTTAAACTCACGTTACATTGGCATGACTTAATGAACTGATTGTAGAAACGCAATGAAAAGGTGGACACAACAGGTGTTACCAGAGAGAGGAATGCACATCCTCTTCCGCATTTACAGATGTTTGAGTTATTGTGTCCTACTTATTTTCTATGGAAATAGAAATGCTGACATTTATTTTTTGATTAAGGTTGAAATGTGTGTTTAAACTCAATCTGTTGTTTACGTGATATCATTTTCTTTGGAATTTAATTGAGCACACAGGCATAAATATGATTCAGCCTCTCTTTCTCCTTCCTCAAATCTCTTATTCTTCTGCTCCAGCATCCATTCTCGATTAATATTCAGATAAAACACATCCCCGATCTAAGCCCGAGTGCATGACTAATTACTAGATGTTTATTTGGTCTCTTGGGTCATCTGTTTGTTGTTGTGTGACAGTGTGGCATTTTGCGATTTTGTGTCTAAAGCCTAGTTTATGCTTCTGCGTTTTCAGAGCGACGCAGACGCAAGACCCCCCTGCGTGCCTTGCGTCCTTGCGTGTGTCGACCCATTTTTCAAGAGACGCAAGCCTCCCGCAGCGCACCTGGCTGCGATTGGTCCGCTAACTACATCCTTTACGGCGTCTCACATTTCCGTTTTCATAGTACGGATCAGATTGAAGAGCATTTGTCGGAAGAAATGCGTAAATATGACCGCTTCAACAAGCCGTTATTGGCGGACTATAAAGACGCGCGGATAGCCTCCGGATTCATTGAGGGAGATCTCAACAAAAATCGGTTTTCCGGTCGAGAGGTGCACAAAGTTGTGGAGGAAAATACGGGAGAAATGTGTGCGCGCGGCACCCGTGAAATCTTTAGCTAAAATCCCTGAACCAAAAATCCATTCATTCTCTATGGTAGTGCTAAACCACTACGGATGTAACATATATTTGACCACCGGTGGCGCTGTTTCTCCAGTCAGTCTACCCGGGAAAGAGCACCGAAGCGACGGTGCATCTTCGTCGGACCTCGCGCTGTGAGGAAGTCACTAAACAGTAATGTGTAATAATTATTTAGAGAAATATGCAGCGTTTGCTGCTGTACGTCATTTAACACAGATTCTCACTAACTGTTCATCTTATACTGTTAAAACATTATATACTGTAACATACTTAGAGAACAGCCAGCTATAAATGTCTTTAGCTGTAAATACTAACAATATAGTATATGTTACACTATACCCTGTATATGTATTATGCTAATAATATATTGTATATTACATTATATTCTGTATACATATTATGCACATACTGATAGAATAGTAAACTATAAACCTCGTTAGCCATAAATACTGTACTTTAGTACAAGTGTCATGTCTATAAATGCATTTATGTTGGTGTCACGCCACATGTTAGTTTATAGTTGTGTTCATGTGTGTTTGACTGCATTAATTACTAGTTGCATATTACGCCACATGTTAGTTTATAGTTGTGTTCATGTGTGTTTGACTGCATTAATTACTAGTTGCATATTACAGATGTTACTCAACTAATAAATGATAATCTTGTAATAGATTAAACCACCAGAATTGTTTAAAGTCAGTCAAATGTAAACACATGAAGGCCTCAATGATTAGGGTAATATATGATATAGTTGGCATCATGACTAGTTTTAATCTTTCATTAAAGTTCATTTTGATGCTAGGTCCCTGAAGCCCATGTACGAGGGACTGGCACAGTGCTACAGCGCTGCAGGCATAGAAAAGGCACAATACCAGTGAGTAGACAGGTAAATTATATCTATATCATTGGTGACACAAACCGCTCATAGTCATTACTTTTTATTCAGTTTAATTAAAGAAAAGCCCTTGCATTCAATTTCATTGTGATGGCCATATACAGTGGAGCACACATGGTGGTCTATATGACTGCGGTCACATTGATGGCTTTCCTTTTATTTTTTCTTTCAGGGATTGCTTTGTTGCATTCAAGGTGGCAGAGTTGTTTGCAGGAGAGCATCTGAAATGGGATTCTTGGAGAACAACAGATGCAAATGTTGCCAATGTCACTTCTGGTAACCTCCGAAACACATGTGCTTCAAGATCACATTTTAATGCAAACATTAATATCAAGCTGGACTTGTTTCACTGCATGAGGCGGGTTCTTCCGTGAGTGTGTGTCGGAGCATCACGCCCTGTACAGTTGCTTTGCTCAGTTCCTCTGGACTGGGACAAGCACAACAGCAAGACAGATCACAGGTCTTGAATCCACCTCCTCAAAGTGATCCACTCGCTACCCAGACCGAGGTTCTTCTGTAGATAGATAGATATCTATATATATATATAAATATAAATATATATATATATATATAAATATATATATCTATAGATATATCTATATATCTACTCACATCTATATCTATATATCTACTCACATCTATCTTCCCTCAACTTTTTTACTCCTCGAATCTTTATCTTGACGTTGAAAGGAAGTATCGCAAAAGGGGGAGATACGAGATAGCTCTTTGATTTCTGGTTGTTCCCGGCCGAATTACAAATGAGCAGCCATGGCAGATCCTTTGGCAGAAATGTTGTGAGGGGATCACAGAGAGAGTAAACAAAACTGTTGGAGGCAGAAGCTAAGCAAAAAAAAAGAATTTCATAGTATTCTGCTTTATGTTTTTTTCATTGTAATTTTCTTGTTTCTATATTAGGCAAAATATTTTTTTGTAACTTGTTTAAAAAACAGAAGGGAAGATACTCTCAGTTAGGCTGAACTGTATTCCATAACAGTTACTCCTGTGAAGGAAATGTCCCGCAGTCTTTTTGATAGCGTCTGGACAACAGAGCAGCCCTGAAACGCCCGGTGAATACGATGTACCCGGCTTTGTCTACCCGGTAAACACTTGCTAGTAGGACTATTCATTGTTGAGCTTTGTCTACTCTTGATGTTGATTAGCAACAGGAACAACCGAATTGTTTAATGGCTTATGGTCTTTGCTTGATCATAACTTGAGAAAAAAAAATGGAATTGATTACATTTAATTACATTAATTTGCCTTTAATGTGTAAAGTGAGTAATCTAAGGTAATCAGTTGGGTCGTTTAATAGACTTGGGGTAAAATTGACACATTAATAATCTATAAATAACACTCTAAACCACTTAATACATTATAAAACCCATTAGTGCCACAATACATTGACCAACTAAGACAAACTTTAAAATCCACTTTAAAGTCCTTCATACATTTGGTCCAGTTGTATCTAAGTCAAAGTGAAGCTAAAACAAGTGTTGGAGACAATGCGGTAACTCCCACTTGGAAAGGGAAAGAGCGCACTCAGGTCCAAACAGTCACAATGACATATATTATAATTTCTTCTTACTTGATAATAGAATTGTATATTTATATGTACATCGTCGCTAAAGTGAATGTGTCCCAACTAATTATACCAAAGAAGCCATCGTGTTGTGGATTAAGTGCATTAAAAAAGCTACGTTAGCACCCAAACAAAATCTGCCAATGGTGACTGCGTGATTCAAAACACTCCATGTACATAAGTGAAGAATGAATACAGTGTTACAGAAAAGTAGTGTACAATGAACAACTAGTTAACCATACAACATGAGATTTTGGGGGATTCATTTACAAACACAATCAATCAAGATTCCTTTGGACACTGAATAAGAAACGTAGTGCCCTGTAAGAGTACCACTATTCAATGTGCTGCTGAGTTTGATGTTTGTTAAGATTATTTATAATAATTCTTAGATTAAGAAACCCCCCAATCTCTGAATCATAAAATCTGAATGCAGCAGAAACGTGTTGTGTGTGAAACCAAACTCAGTGTCATTATGCACCGTTATGTTTTTCTCTCTACTTGTCAAACCGCCAAAGGAACTGACACCCTTGTGAGAGTCAAAACTGTTAAAACAGAACTATTTTGCTTTGGACTGCAGTCATATGTATAAATATGAGCCATCATCATTATCTGAAGTCTGAAGTAAAATAGAAACTGGTGAGATTTTTCACATTCTTATTTGTATATCAATAGGTACTATTTTTAGTGAATTTAAAATAATGAAATATATCACAAGGTAGCTTTTCTTCCATTACGGACTTGTAATAAGCAAGATTCAAGACGTGTTATTTGCCAGCAATGGCCCTGAATTATTATTATTCTCGAATTCATAGACATCCAAGTGTTTTTTATCTACCTAGCTAATTGTTAAATTGGGTTCTTATTTTAGTACTTAACTTATATATATATTTTAACATATTTGTTATTCAGATTTTCTTCTGTGCTTGTCTGATTATACAGCCATGTGCCTGTTGAGTTATATTCTATATTGAGTTGTATTCTGTGAGCCCTGTTTGCTAGAAATTGGAGGGATGTAGATTAAATTAAACTACTCAATTATGCTTTTATTGTGGCAAAACACTTTTCAGGAGGCATATTGTGAACATACCCCAGGGTCTGTCGCAGGAGGGAGATCCCAACACATTGAGAAACAGATGGTCACTAATGTAGATGAAAATAGTTATTCCTGATTTATTTGTGGTATTAAGGCATCCACTTTTTCAAATTCTCTCAATGTTTAAAACGCACTTAAAAAGTTTTTTTTAAAGAGCTTTGTGATGAAAAACAGCTGTGTTTAATACTTTAACACAATCAGTAGAGCAATAGCACAGCTATCTTATTGGCCCATACCTACAAAGGTAAATCTACTGAATCTTATACAATCAATAAAACGTTGACAGTGCTACTGAACTTGATGAATGGGGCCAGCAGAGGCAGTGGAAGCGTTTAGTAAGACTGAGCTCGACGACGGCATTGCACACTGGGCCCAAAGGGGCCTGAGAGCGACATTATTTTCCATAAGTCACATTGTATGTTCATATAGAAACATCGAAATCCCCGAATAAATGTTATTCAAGTCCTTCCTGGGTGATTATAGCACAATGGTATTAACTTTGTCTGATGTGATATTCCGGAAAAACAGAGGATAGACTCTGTTTCACTCTAGTTTCTCCACAGGTTCCTCATACGTATTTGCGTTTCTCAAACAAACAGTCATAACAGTAATATCTCCAAATAACATCGTCGTACTTTAGAGCTTTGTGGATGAAGCTGATCTTTTTCATGCTTTAGTAACACGTTTTTAACAAAACTAAAAACGAGATCTTTCAAAAGTATCATAATGCCAATGTGCTAATAAAACATATTCAATGCCAAACAAGTGCATCAAGTCCTTTTAATATATGTTGCATGATTTGATACAAGTCTAAGCTTCAGTCATGCACTTTCAAATATTTCACACTAGATGGCACTCAAACATAAATATTCATTAAGCGTACATATGAACCCGCTCTCGCACACTCACTCTATTGATGGGAACTTCAGGAAACTGGAGAGGCTTATTTTTGGTGAATATGCACTTTGTTCGAGAAATGATGTTTAAGACCGATCACAGAAGCACGCTCACTCGCTCCGGCCCGTCCTCACATTTATTTTTCAGCCCAAGGGTTGTTGAGTTTGGCTTGATGATAAAAGGCCTAGGGCGCTAAACATCATCAATATTACAGCAGATTAGCACGCTGGCTCTCCTTACTTCTGTTGGCCTACACAGCAGAACATCAGTTGAAAGCATTGTTAGCTCACGGTCGTTTCAAATAAACAGAGAGGCTTTGGATAAAACTTATACATTTTATCCTGCAAAATTAATTTCCACATTCTTCCAGCTTTTTGTCTTCCCTGAAGGCCAGAGGAGTTGCTCATCCAAAAAACGTCCAAAACGCACAAGGAGCAGACAGACGGAGCACCATCATCACCACCCACTTTCACCCTCTCACCGGTTATTGAGCCTGCAGCTGAGACTCAGCACATTATTACTAGATTACTGATTACATGTGCAAAGCGGTACAAATGAGGAGGTTGCCCGTGATGCTTAATTGGTAGAATGTAATAACGGAGCGCTGACATGCAGGCCCTTAATTGTGTGTTTACTGCACTATTTATTGGAGAGCGTCCCTCCCCCGGCTGGTCGCTGATGAGGTGAGCTGTGTTTCCGCTGCTGGGCCATCAATCCTGCTTCATTAAGGACAAACGAGATGGGGAGTGAGCAGAGCATAGAGTTTGCCTTCCAGCTCCACCTGGGCACAGCAGTCAGCAAGCACGGCAGAATTTGTCAGCAGTTGAGAAAAGTATTAATTGACACTCTGGTTAGACTGCACTTGATTTATCTAGTTGCCATGGAGATTCCCTCACAACACCCTGTTCAGCATATATGCACAGTATTCATAGTTAAACAGTAGTTATGATTTGTAAAAGTTATTCCAAACTGCACTCAGAGGCATTATTGTTGTTCCAATGTGACGATTATAATCACATCAGCAAATAGAGATCCAAGTTGGGCCTAAAAACAACAACAAATAGACGCATCTTCTCTGCTGATACTTCTGCATTCATTTATAGTTTCCGCTTGTGGGCATTGCACATTTTGCATTTTCACACAGCGAGAAGGCCTAGTTGCCCATGGGAAATCTTCCCTAAGCTTGCACAAAGCAAGGCCAATCAAAATAAATTGGTAGGGCTGCTGTCACATCACGTGCAGCTGCTCCAAAGTCGTGATTTCATTTCTGACCTCCCTGTAGAGAGATGAAAAAGGACTTCCACTTTTTGGGGATCTATGTGTCCATGTAATATTTGATATGGAAAAATATGGCCCTGAGCCCTGAGTCTGTTTGATAAAAATAGACGCTGGTCTCAGTGGAAATCAAACAATATTCAGCATGACATAATTAGTATTTGATATATTCTAATTTACTACTCAACTGTACCTTCCGGTAAGTAACTTTTATGTACTTAAATATTTGCACTTGACGACATATTATGATACTACATTTCAGGAAGGGAACTTTTTACTCATTATTATTCAAGT
Organism: Gasterosteus aculeatus; assembly: GCF_964276395.1. Classification (NCBI taxonomy): domain Eukaryota; kingdom Metazoa; phylum Chordata; class Actinopteri; order Perciformes; family Gasterosteidae; genus Gasterosteus; species Gasterosteus aculeatus. The sequence goes on along the minus strand of NC_135700.1, from coordinate 16,466,035 downwards.
AGCAGCCATAGTTCTTTCTTTTTTGATTTACAAAATATATGATGATTTAATAAAATATGCATTGCTAATTTCTAAACAATACATCACATATATTGAGCTTCGGCTAGACCAACTGCAATGTGTTACATGAATATAATACGTAAATAATAACACTGACAAGATACCTTTTTTGTGCATAACATCTACATTTTGTCTTTTAATATTCATTAAAATTCATTTAATTTGGGATCTTTGTCCATTCATGTAGCTGGAGTGTTGTACTGAATTGCATTATAAAATTGTTTTGTATCTTTTGCTACAAATGAGGGTACATAATCATGTTGAAAGACACATGCAGGATTCGTTTCGTAGGAGAGATCTACTTTTCAATGCAGATACATCTATTTTAATGGAATATGTGAATGTAATCCAATTTACATACAGTGATAGAAACAGTCCAGGCATAAGCCACACTCAAAATCAAGGTGTAGAGGTGTAGCCTTAGTATGACACAGAAAAATTCATATTCTTGGGCCCTTCAATATGAGAAAGAAACATGAATGTAGTATGCACAAGAAGATCAGAAAATAAGGGAAATAGAGGCACCACATTTATTAAGCTTAAGAAATACCACTGTGCTGCCATAACAGAGGCGAGAAGCTGATAGAAAGAATAAAACCCATCATTTTTCAAACGCATCACTCCACTGCCTTTTTCATTCCACCCTTCTCTCCTCTCCTTTACATTTCCTTTCCTCTCCTCTCCTCCTTTACATTTCCTCTCCTCTCCTCTCCAGGCACACATGTCTTTGATCCTATGAGCCCATACCTTTTACCCCCCTCTCCAATCCTCTCGGGGTCTTATTAACAGACACACAGTTTCTCATGTTTTATTGCCTATGATAAAACCTCGCCTCTGATCTCTCATTACAGGCCGGCTCTTTGTAAATGGGCCCTGCACCCTTCGGCTTAATATTGCCTGTAATGGGGCAAAAAGCTAAATGCACAATCTGAATGTGGCGGGTACATAATACATTTAATAAGCCATCAGCTCATCCTGGGTTTGGCCCGATTCTGGTCTCTCTGCAGATTGGACAAGGGAATAGTGCGGTTTCTGCCTTTAAAGTGCGCCTGGGTTTCAAACAGTTATCGCATCCACACTTGTAAATACTGCATATTCACACATTCCAACACACTGACACAGATGCACACGCTTACACTTAAATGTGCTCATTCCTACGCATGCAAATGCACAAACATATCCATTGAATGTGTGCACAAAAACATGCATGAAACAACGCCTTATCAGGCTAGCTTGTCTTACATCATTGCTCAAGTGTCTTACAAGTGCTTCATGCTAAGACTGTCCTTTGCCTCTCTCTGGGAATCAGTTATTTTCTTTCAGTCTCAGTCAAGTGTCTTTCCAGTCCATCTGGGGGACGTATTATGACAAGAGACTGCCTGCATTAGAAACTACAGTTGGCTGTCTTCTTCCTCTTCTGCTCTTTTCGGTCCCCGTAGGTTTGGGTTTTATACGTGCATGAAACAAGTCCAATTACTGTTCACTTTAAAGGAAGGTCTTCAGGTGGCCTGACCCCATTATTTTTCTTCTTCTTTAAAAGCTGCCCTGGGACTGAAAAATGGATGGTGCTTGTTTTTTAATTCAGCTGAAATATTATGTTAAATAAATGTTAAATGTTTTTCATTTTTGCAATCTCTTTTCTAGTGCATGAGTAAAAAAAAAGCACTTAATTTTATACTGTTGTACTGCGTTGTATTAGTTGTGTCACCTGTGATGGTTTAGTCTTTTTCCTTTTCATTTTGGAAGTTTACTCTCACGTCTGATTTTACTCCCTTACCTTTACATGTTTCCTGACATTTTTATTGTCTGCTTCTCCCTGATTTGTTCTACCTGCCCTCTTTGTGTATTTACTCTCTGTGCTTCCCAAGTTCGTCATCGTATTTTGTATGAAGTGGTCCGGCTTGTCCTCAAATGGCTCCCAGTTTTGGATTCGTTCCGGTTGCCTTCCTGCTCTTGGACTGCACTCAGTATGTTTGTTCATCATCAAATCGTTTTACACCACCTACTGCTGCCTCGTCAGGAGTCGACTACATAAATATAACCGCATGCTGTTTCATTTATCATTTATCATCAAAACCACCCATGTAGGAAAAAATGCTAAAATGTCAGATGAGAGTTCATGTGGATAAGAGAATACATTAAGAGATAAGTGGCAGTAAATGTTGAGCTTATAAGTAAATTCCAGAACCACAGTACGGTGAAAGCTGCTCGTCTTATGTGTTCCCACGGCGAGAGAAAGCTAGAAATCCCACATGGAATATATACAGGGGGAGGCCTCTCACCTCATTTAAGGGCTCAATGGTCCACAGTGAGACCAAGACACATCTGGACACTGTGCACATTCTGTGATCTCAGCCACATCATCGTTGTTGCTCCTCTGTTGATGTCCTTCTCATCAGTCACACATTTACTAAGTAGTCAGTGTAAAGAGGGTAGGGGCCCCGTTATAATAATACTCTCAGGAGGGTTCCTAATTTTGCCAAGAAACGTATACCACGCAGTCCTTGCTTAGGAGTGATTTAGTAACGTTCTCAGCTGGAATGGGAGACAAACGTTCACCGGGAGGATATGGGGTGATATGTGTATCATGAGAATGCACAGGGAAATAAATGGGCTGAATCATTGAATGTTTCTTGAGTTTCTATTACGTACATATTGTGATTACTAATACTTGAGCAGTAGCTTATTCACATGCTCTTTAAAATGTGGGTAGATTTATTACAAAAGTCTATTTTTTCATAATAACTGTAAAACTGAATCAGCTTTCTCTGGTTGTCAGCGACGGTTGGCGTGTTCATTTATGAACTATAACACGCTGCTTCTGTTCTGTTCTGCTGTTTTACAGCTGTTACCAAATTTCCCAGAGTTGTGATCACTTTCACTTTGGTGTTGTTGGGTGGGAGATGTGAGTGCATCTCTGTTAGGATCGGCCTCAAGCATTATCCCTGCACGATCCGATCTGTAGCCATTCATTAAGTCATTCAGCATTACAAATCCCACCTCTTTTGTCTTTCCACCATGTTCTCCTCTGCTTAAGAGATGATTTAGACTCTTGAAAGTCTTATACCAGTTCCTCACTCGACGTGATATGTGTTTTCATACTGGCAAACGTGGACGCATATTGTTTCAAACGACGTGGAAACGCCCGTGTGGACGGAGGTTGTTTTGTTTTACGATGATTGTCAGTGTGAATGTGGCCTTAGATTTAAATGTCTTTAGCCGTCACTTGTTTACGTCCGCTCCCATCAATTTTGGACAAATTATCACAGTCTACTGTTTCGTCTGGTTTCGACCATTTCACGAGATAATTCAATTCCATGTTACATATAGATTCAAATTATTATTTGTGTTGTGGAAACGGGCCTCTTCCATTTTAGAGTGACTTTGATATCGATACAGTGCTAACTTGTTATGTATTTCACAGCATATTTTTGCTCCAGGCCTGGCCCACGGTCACTCAGCCAGGAGGGCAAGAGAAGTAGAGATGCGGGGAATAATTAACATGATTTGACGGGGGCTTCCTCCAAGCATTTGCTCCCAATGTTTGACTGACAAGCAGACGGTTCGTATTACCTCTGTCTTTACCCTCTTTCTTTTCGCTCAAACACAAACCCACGCTCGCCGCCCCTCTCCTTTCACGCAAGATAGTCCACTGTTCTGGGTGGCTTATCTGTTCTTATGCAGGTTTTGTTGATTTGTTTGTTGCCATTGTGTTTTTTTCATCCAAGGAAATGAAAGTAATTGATGGTAAAAAGCCAACGGGAAGTCCCTGAGCAGCAACATACCCTCACACCAGTGGATATTCCCCTGCACTCATTGTGATGTTTAGCGAAAAAACAAATAGGTGCTCTCTTCTTAAAAATGTTCAGCATCTTTCCTTTGATTAATAAAGGTAATTAAATCAGTGAATGAAACTCATCCACAGAAGTTCATTTGGCTTTAATTATCACTGCTGGCGCTGTGCGGTCCAAACAGCTCAATAAAGTCAGGGAACCCGAAGACTTAATTAGAAGGAGTGCCATATTTACATGTGCCCACCCGCCCACTGCCATCTGAGATTTGCTTGATTGCAGTCAGATTGGAGAAGAAAAAAAGGAGAAATGGGAGGAGGAGCGCTGTAGACCCACAATTACTTCCCGGCTTTCATTAGTCCGGTGTTGTGATATGAGGGTATATCTTAGAAGCATACACATCAAGTGTTGTTTCACACACAGACACACACATGCATACACAGACAGGCAGTGCACAGATTTTGGAAAGTGATCAGGGCGTTTCAGAAGACACACACACACACACACACACACACACACACACACACACACACACACACACACACACACACGCGTCCATAATTTAATACTCTTGCACCAGAGACGAAGAGTCCCCCTCCCCCCATACTCGGGTAAAAGGCACACACAAACAAACACATGTTCCTGTATAACTCAAGTAATGAGTGTGTGTGTGTGTGTGTGTTTATTAGTAACCTCAGCCGCTGGCCACCAATACCCTAGCTGTTGATCATTTCATCTCTTTGATGTGTCTATCTTTGTGTTTGTTTTTAATTGGATTCAATATGCATATATGCATCCATTGGTGCACACACAGCATCTCTTTGTGCCTATAGGTGGATCTATGTGAAGTTCTGAAACGTGTCAGAGATTTAAGAGTTGGTTGCCCTGCAGTTCTCTCCACAGCTTGACTTACTTTGGGGAGGTTGTGAGCAGAGGTGTAATTACACCACAAGACTACTTTCTAATACGGAGCTTTGAGACTTGTTATTGAGTTCCTGTTCGTTTTGTTTTTCACTCTCTAAAGGGCAGAGGCATGCCAACTGCCCACTCACGCACTACTCATACATTTAGATGAAGGCATACAGCGCGCACGGACAAGCAGCACGCATCTCTGTACTGTGGCACCTGCCCACATTTCTGTGCATTTCTAGCACCTAGTCTTAACTCTCTCCCCAACTGTTAAATGTGAACCCGCACTGTGAAGTTGTGCAGTAATCACATTACATAAGCAGGTGGTGCACGGTTAGTCTTTGGCAAATACATTTTACTGGGAAAGGAAAATTTGTCTTTATGGCGTAAAAAAATGCTTGTTAACAAAAAAGGAAATCTTGCTAAGTCAAGAGTTTAAAGATTCAAGTAACTGAGACAATTTTTCTGCATATTTTCTTTTCTCCCTAAAATCACTCGTGAAGTCTCAAGAAATGTTTGAATTAATTATTTGATGCGTCAAAAAGTAACAGATGTGCAACCACGAAACCTCTTTGTATATCCAACAGCACAACATAATGTGTTTGTTATGTGTAGCATGAAATGAATTGCAGATGTCCAAATAGGAATCTTTCAAAATAGTAGAAATTTAAATATAAATTTCATCTTTTCCTCACGGGATTTGGGACTTTGACACCCCCTCTTGAACAAAGATTCAAGGCTTTGTTCGCTTGATTGATTGATTTTATTAGGGAGGCTGTTAGACAGTCAAACATTGAGCAGAGAAGATTAATAGACCTGGTATAGAAGAAAAAAGGCTCCATAACTATGCCGGTGTCCTCGACTCTGACAGTCTGGTCGTTCAATGAAGAGCTCTCGCCAATGAGGCCGTTGCAGTGACAGACATTTAAGAAAATATGTGTATGGGAGCTGCCTATTCAATATGCTTATACGCAAGCCATCGTGTTGATTTATTGCGAGCTCTCGTTTCATGACGAATTTAATAGCAATTTCAAGTGTTTCCTTAAACTTGATAAGTGTGAATATTTAATAAAATTCTGGGCTGAATACATCTTCCACAGAATATATGATTAGGACCACGAGTAAACAGATATGTGGAGGTTTTTGAACAAAAGATCGGTCTGGATTAAATGAGCCTCGTAGTCAGGTAGTCCGCGCAGACCAGCTTCCATCTCAAGACGCCTTCAGCTTGGCTCCTCCTTCTATATTTTATTCCTTTTCTTCTTCGTCTGATCTTGCTCGTTTGGCGGAGAGAGTAAAACACACTGAATGGATATTCTACTGATAGGCTGCAGTAATTTCAGTTCAAACCCACCACATTTAAGAAATTGTATGTTATGTATTTGGTCTATATTTGTCCATTTAACGTTAATGAATTTGAAGAACTCTCAGCCAAAGCCAGAGAAAAAGAGCTTAGGGCTCATCAAGAAGTATCGAGCGCTGCCAAACAGATATTGCATACTGCCAGTAAATATGAGTAAATTGTACCCCAAAATGTACCCTTCAAATCCGCCTATTTGTAGAAGCGTATGAGATGCGAGCTTCAGGTGAGTTTCCTTCCTATCAGTGAAATAACTGCTGCGTTTTAGGTGTGAAGAGTGTAAATCACAGAGATTCAGGCACTGTGAGGTTTCACAATACACTTAGCAAACTGTTTTAGAATATATATTTGAAACTACAGTGTAAATATATAAATCATTTCCCTCCTTTTGCATTATAATTTAATTCCATAGGGACACTATCATACAAGGCTGAAGATACCACTTGCATATAGTGCACTTTAATGTTTTCATGTATTTCTGAACTCTACATACATAGATGCACTTAACCTGGTACATAAATTATGTTGTGCAGGGCCAACAGCTATTATGCAACAGACACTTTTCACCTGCTCTCACTCCCACGTGTCCATTTCTCTCCAGTGAAAACAATCTCTGCGTTCAGGGTGGCCTCCAGGGGGCCGAGGCTGCCCATCTATGAATTTGACCCCTTCAGGAGAGATCTATTCAATTAATATTGTTATTGTGGTGGAAATTAGCTGATAATGCCCTTGTGAGCTTGTTCATGATAAGGTATTTATAACAGACTAGCATATAGGTAAATAATAAATAATACAAAAAACCATCAAACACAAGCCATAAGCACAGACAGGAGTTTAATGACCCAATTCAGCTGAGAAGGGAGTGTTCCTTCTTCCTTACAGGAACACGAAGATCTGACAAGCTTCTTGGTGTAAAGAGAAGCTTTTAATAGCCATCGGAGCTCCACACTGCAAACAGCGACAACAGCATACAGAGAAGGGAAGCAGAAAGCACATGTTATAGAAATTCACGCTTTTCAACTATCTTTCAACACAAGTGTAGGTGAAATATCATGTTTTTTTATTGTGGAACTCGCACTTCCACCTTAGCTCACTTTCCCACCTCCATATAGTTGGCTGATCACTCCTGGGAGTGAATTTCGTGGCTTTCAGATATCGCGAGTCGGAAACCAGTTTGTTTCCAGAGCTACTTCACCGCTGGACAAGTAGTTGTGACGGAGATTACTGGCAGGTTTAGATTTCCTTTGCAGGAGATCTACAGGGGGGGGGGGTGTCTTTAGATTGCAGGAAATACATGATTTTCATGTAAGCCGCTGGTGTCTGCTGCCGTGTTGTCGAGCTAAACATAGGTGTTATTGTAGTAAACCCTTCTCCTCCTAACAGAGAGCCTCCCGCACGCTAAAGCACGGCATCCTCCGCAATTAGCATGATGATAGGATCCACCATAATGAGACAACTTATTGCCAACAGCACATGCTAATGATAATTGTAATAGCGGCAATCATTTCCTTGACACTCTCACTTCCCATCTGCATTCTCTGCTTGCCTCTTCCCTTCGCTGCTGTTGATCTTTTTGCTCTTTTGTATTTATTTTATCATTCTGCCTTTGGGCTTCAGTGTACTTTTTCACTGTACTTTTTCAAAACTGTATTACTCTCTTGTCTCTTTTCTGTAGCTTAAAAAAAAAACTTTTAATCCCTGTCTCCCTCCCTCCCCTGAACTTCCTATTGCTTCCATTCGTCATTGCTTCCATTGACTCAAAACTCCCCAACAGGCAACAAGTCCACATCTCCTTAACTTCAGCTCGTATTGTGCTTATTCTGCAGCTTGTTCTGTTGTGGGAGATGGATACAGGGTACGATAATGTCATACAGCGCCGCAGTGAGTGCGTTGGCTCGATCAGATGGGGGCTTAAATCAGTGTTATTGTGTTTTGCGTGGCCGGGTCCGTATGAAATACAGCTGTCAAGGTGCTGTAACTCAGCTGAATGAGATTACGCTCGACCATGGAGGAAATCAGGATTCATGAGTAACTGCTCGTTAGTCATAAATAAAGAACCCTAACACACGTAATGCATTGTTAATTGCTCAAGTTTGGGGAAATTAGAGCTGCTGCGCAGTGTTCATCATTCTGCATTACTGTGAAGTTTTGATATCAGGGGAGGACATACTCTTTGTGCTGATAACAAAGAGCTGATGCACACTGTCAGAGACAGGAATTGGTTCTGTAATAAATTGTTTACGGGGTTACCAGTTTATCAGTTAGATCAGTACAGTCTGTTGCGATCCAATCCAATAAACCCTGTAATAATGTGTCAGTAAGGTGTTTACTTAAGTCATTTTTTCGGCCGCCGCTTTTGTTGTTGAACCTCGCCCTATTGAATATAAATGGAGATTTTCTTGTTTATGTAACACCCAGACTGGGGATTTTGGCCACAAAGTGATTCCTGTGTATCTTCTGTCAATCACCCTTCTCTCTCGTTTCAGACACCGCCTACCTGTATGCCGCCGCCCCCGTGATTACAAAGCCCCACCCTTATTGATTACACCTGTGTCTCATTCCCCTGTGTATTTAGCCCTTGCCGACACATGGCTCTGTGCCAGTTTGTCTCTTGTCTCCCATGAGCTTACCAGCGATATCCTCCAGTGTGCCTTCCCGTGTTTTGAACCTTTTCTGTCCACCCGTAACCCTTTGCCTGCCGACTTGGATTTATCTGCCTCCTCTGCCTGATTACCCGTGTACCGAACCTCCGCCTGGATTAAAGACAAGAATTGCTTCTAACTACCTCGTGTCAAGTCTGCTTTTGATTCCAGGTCCTTGTGGCCCTAGCCTCCCTGACAGTACAAACTGGCCAACATGGAATCAGCGGACCCAGATTCCCTCCGTCAGGCTGTCGCCTCACAGGGTACCCTCGTGGGGCACCACGACCAACTTCTCCGAGGGATGATGGAGTCTCTTCGAGCTCTTTCTGCGGAGGTGAACCAGCTGGGACAGCAGCTTCGTCAAGCCGCCCCGCAGCCACCCCCCCCAGCCCCAGAGGCGGCTACTCCTCCTTTGCAATCTGCCCGACCCACCTTTTGCTCCCAGGAGCCCAATGTGCCTGCACCGGAGCGCTACGCCGGAGACCTGGGAACATGCAAGTCTTTTTTGATGCAGTGCTCATTAATCTTTGACCAACAGCCTTCGAGATATGTCACTGATAGAGCTAAGGTTGCCTTCATGATGGGCTCCATGACTGGGAGGGCGTTGGCCTGGGCTACCAGCATATGGGAGAGCCAGTCTCCTATACTCTCTTCATATCAGTGCTTCTCAGATGAAATGCGTAGAGTTTTTGATCACCCAGTTAGAGGCAAAGACGTTGCTTCACGCCTACTCTCTCTAAGACAGGGGTCCCGCAGCGTGGCAGAGTTCGCAATCGACTTCAGAACCATAGCGCAAGGGTCCGGGTGGTCCGATGCGGCACTCCAGGGGGTTTTTCTCAGAGGACTTAACAACCCAGTGAGGGAGGAGTTAGCATTGAGGGATGATTCCGAGAGTCTTGAGGCCTTAACCGCCCTTGCTGTAAGGTTAGAGAGCCGCCTAGGTGAGTTCAAGAGAGAGAGACCTAGCCGCCTGTTTAACTCACCAGCCTCCCGCTCACCCCCTCCCCCACCCCCTAGGAGACATGGCACAGGTCTCAACTGGAACTCGCTCCACAGCGATCCCACTACTGACTCACATGCTCGACACCAGACTTCTCCCGATCGCCCCGCACTCCACCACCCAGCCGAGGAACCCATGCAACTCGGGAGGACCAGGTTGACCCCCGAGGAGCGGCAGCGTCGCCTGCGGGACGGTAGATGCATCTACTGTGGCCAGAGGGGCCACCTCATCGCCTCCTGTCCACTAAAAGATCAGGCTCACCAGTGAGGAGGACGTCACTGGTGAGCCGTACCACACTGTCCGTAGGTCCGCCTCGGGTTCTTCCCAGAGTTTCCATCTCCTCTCAAACCGCCTTTCTCAGTCAGAGAGTGCTGGTGGATTCAGGTTCGGACGCCAACCTGATGGACAGCGGATTGGTGCGCAGACTGGGATTAGAGAGGCATCCTCTCCCGAAGCCCCTGGAAGCTAGTGCCCTCGATGGGCGCCTACTCTGTAGGGTCACTCACCACACATCCCCTGTGCAGTTAACCTTCCCGGACCACCACACAGAGACTATTTGCTTCCACGTGTTCCAGTCCTCGCAACACCCCCTCATTCTGGGCTTTCCCTGGCTGTCCCAACACAACCCCCATATGGACTGGTCTTCGGGGACAGTGATTGCATGGAGGAGGGAGTGTTCGACGCGATGCTTTTCCACGACACCGTCTCAAACCACCCCACTATCTGCACCGCAACAGCTGCCGCCATTGGACTCAGACTACCCGGACCTTTCCAGGGTACCGGCATGTTACCACGACCTTAAGGAGGTATTTAATAAGGCCCGAGCCACTTCTCTGCCTCCACATCGGGAGTATGATTGCGCCATTGATCTGCTCCCAGGATCATCTCCTCCTAGAGGGAGAATTTATTCCCTGTCTGCACCTGAGACACAGGCTATGAAGGATTACGTAACCTCCTCGTTGGCGGCGGGCTTAATCAGACCTTCATCATCCCCAGCGGGTGCAGGGTTTTTTTTTGTCAGCAAGAAGGACAAGACACTGCGCCCCTGTATCGATTACAGGGGATTAAACAACATCACAGTCAAGAACAGGTACCCTCTGCCCCTTATTTCGTCAGCATTCGATTTGCTACAAGGGGCCAAGATCTTTACTAAGCTCGACTTGAGAAATGCCTATCATTTGGTCAGGATTAGGGAGGGAGACGAATGGAAGACTGCTTTCAACACTCCCAGGGGGCATTACGAGTATCTGGTGATGCCTTTCGGACTAACTAATGCTCCAGCTGTTTTTCAGGCTCTGGCGAATGACGTCCTCCGAGACCTGCTCAACATTTCTGTGTTCGTATATCTGGATGACATTCTGATCTTCTCCCCCGACGAAGAGACCCACCGGATGCATGTTAGGCAGGTTCTCCAGCGGCTCCTTGACCATCAGCTATTTGTGAAGGCGGAGAAATGTGAGTTTCACGTATCTACCGTTTCGTTCCTGGGGTTCATTGTGTCGGAGGGCAAAGTGCAGATGGAGCCAGGGAAGGTGGCGGCAGTCACAGGCTGGCCCACTCCCAGCGATCGCAAGGCGGTCCAACGATTTTTGGGTTTCGCCAATTTTTATAGGAGGTTCATTAGGAACTTTAGTTCAGTAGCTGCCCCGCTGCATGCACTAACATCTTCTGTGGTCAAGTTCCAGTGGAACCCTGACGCCGACGCTGCCTTCAAACACCTCAAGAAGGCATTCACCTCGGCCCCGATACTTATCCTCCCCAACCCTAATCAGCAGTTTGTGGTGGAGGTTGACGCCTCAGACGTGGGAGTGGGAGCAATACTTTCCCAAAGATCAGAGAAGGATGACAAGCTGCATCCTTGCGCCTTCCTCTCCCGGAGCCTTTCTCCTGCTGAGAGGAACTACGACATTGGGGACCGGGAACTGCTAGCAGTCAAGGTAGCCCTGGAGGAGTGGCGGCACTGGCTGGAGGGCGCTGAACACCCATTCCTGGTCTGGACAGACCATAAAAACCTGGAGTATCTGAGGACGGCCAAAAGACTAAACCCTCGTCAAGCCAGGTGGGCGCTTTTCTTTAATAGGTTCAACTTTTCCCTGTCTTATCGCCCAGGCTCAAAGAACGCGAAGCCAGACTCTCTTTCCCGGCTTTTTGACCCTGTCTCCCCACCCAACCCACCCTCCTGCATTCTGCCCTCGTCTTGCCTAGTTGGCGCCGTCACCTGGGACATTGAGGAGAAGGTGAGACAGGCTGCCGCAAGCATCTCTGTTCCTAACGGTTGTCCCCCCAGCAGGCTGTTTGTTCCCCCTTCTCTCCGCTCGCAGGTCATCCATTGGGCCCACTGCGCCCGAATCTCCTGCCATCCCGGAGTTCGGAGGACAATGTTTGTTATAAAACAGCGGTTCTGGTGGCCCGCGATGGAGAGGGAGGTAGGAGAGTACGTGTCGGCTTGCCAGGTGTGTGCAAGCTGTAAGGTCCCTCGACGCTCCCCGGTCGGGCTCCTTCGCCCCCTGCCGGTTCCACATCGCCCCTGGTCCAACATCTCGCTGGATTTCGTCGCAGGGCTTCCCCGGTCCGAGGGCAACACCACCGTCCTCACGGTGGTCGACCGGTTCTCTAAGATGGTCCATTTCATTCCCCTGCCTAAGCTGCCCTCCGCCAAGGGAACCGCGGAGGCGGTGCTCTCTCACGTTTTTCGTCTCCATGGTTTCCCTGCAGATGTGGTGTCTGATCGGGGCCCCCAGTTCGTGTCCAAGTTTTGGAAAGAGTTCTGCAGCCTCTTAGGAGCAACGGTCAGTCTATCTTCTGGCTATCACCCGGAATCCAATGGGCAGACGGAGCGTCTGAACCAGGAGCTGGAGACGGGCCTTCGCTGTTTGGTTTCCAAAGACCCAACCTCCTGGTGCAAGAACCTCATCTGGATTGAGTATGCGCACAACACACTCCCTTCTTCGTCTTCGGGCCTCTCCTCGTTCCAGTGTGCCTATGGCTATCAGCCACCCCTGTTTCCTGCCCTAGAGAGGGAGTCCAGGGTGCCCTCGGCGCTGGCCATGGTCCGGCGTTGCCGCCGCACCTGGGACCGAGCCCGCCAGGCCCTCCTCAAGAGCGCTGCACGGTCGAAGAGGATGGCGGATCGACGACGGACCCCAGCCCCTAACTATCGGGTCGGCCAGAGAGTGTGGTTATCTACGCGCGACCTGCCCATTCGTGTGGAGTCCCGCAAGTTGGCGCCAAGGTTCGTTGGCCCCTTCCCCATCTCTAAGGTGATCAACCCTGCGGCCATGAGGCTTAAAATCCCTAGACCTATGAGAGTGCATCCCACTTTTCATGTAGCCCGGTTAAAGCCAGCCATGGAGAGCCACTTGGTCCCTGCCACCAAAGCCCCACCACCCCCCAGACTCATTGATGGCGGACCAACCTACACCGTCAAGCGGCTCTTGGCAGTCCGACGCCGCGGTCGGGGCCTCCAGTATCTGGTAGATTGGGAGGGATACGGGCCAGAGAAGAGGTCGTGGGAGCCAGCTCGCAACATCTTGGGGCCTAACCTCGTCAGGGACTTCCACCTCAAGTTCCCTGATGAGCCTGGGCCGTCTGGTGCCGGCCTTAGGAGGGGGGGTACTGTAACACCCAGACTGGGGATTTTGGCCACAAAGTGATTCCTGTGTATCTTCTGTCAATCACCCTTCTCTCTCGTTTCAGACACCGCCTACCTGTATGCCGCCGCCCCCGTGATTACAAAGCCCCACCCTTATTGATTACACCTGTGTCTCATTCCCCTGTGTATTTAGCCCTTGCCGACACATGGCTCTGTGCCAGTTTGTCTCTTGTCTCCCATGAGCTTACCAGCGATATCCTCCAGTGTGCCTTCCCGTGTTTTGAACCTTTTCTGTCCACCCGTAACCCTTTGCCTGCCGACTTGGATTTATCTGCCTCCTCTGCCTGATTACCCGTGTACCGAACCTCCGCCTGGATTAAAGACAAGAATTGCTTCTAACTACCTCGTGTCAAGTCTGCTTTTGATTCCAGGTCCTTGTGGCCCTAGCCTCCCTGACAGTTTACACCTATTACACCTGTCACTGTTACATCGTAGAGGAGTGTATTTAGCTGGAGGTGAGATCTGATCTATAATAACAATGATGACAATAACTACTCATGCAAACATTCGATACCCCGTCAGCTCTAGACTTCACCGAGTGGATGAAAGTCTCCTCTTTCAGTGTCTCCGGGTTCCGGTAAAACTGAAGAAAAATCTTCTCTGCTGGATTCACCTATCTCTAGATAAAGAGCCAAAAGACAAGGGCAAAGTGAAGCTCATGATTATGCTATCTAATGCAACGCTGTTGTGGGCAAACTGAAAATAATTGGGATTTCATCGACTCTCAACCCCATTTGTAGCAAAGGATTATTTGGAATTCTGTCTCGGAAAGAAGATCTGAGCACGGATACAGACCAGGAATCAGGAATCAGGAAACATTTATTGCCAAAATATGTCAAACATACAAGGAATTTGTCTTGGCGGTTGGTGCGTGACAGTAGACAGTGTAACAATAGACAACAAGACAGCAGTGCACAAGTAATAAAATAAAATGCTAATGCTATGGGTTAGTAGAATAAGGCTATGGGTTATAAAATAAAAGATAAAGTTAACGTTAAAAATGAAAAATATTTAAAAAGTTAAAAAGATATTAAAAAATAAAGTGACAAAGTGACGAGTGAAAAATGACAGTAAAGTGACATGTGCAGTATGAAAGAAAGTGAGCCTGATGTAAACTCTGTCTCTCAGACAGAATTCCAAATAATCCTTTGCTACAAATGGGGTTGAGAGTCGATGAAATCCCAATTATTTTCAGTTTGCCCACAACAGCGTTGCATTAGATAGCATAATCATGAGCTTCACTTTGCCCTTGTCTTTTGGCTCTTTATCTAGAGATAGGTGAATCCAGCAGAGAAGATTTTTCTTCAGTTTTACCGGAACCCGGAGACACTGAAAGAGGAGACTTTCATCCACTCGGTGAAGTCTAGAGCTGACGGGGTATCGAATGTTTGCATGAGTAGTTATTGTCATCATTGTTATTATAGATCAGATCTCACCTCTCTCAGACAGAGTTTACATCAGGCTCATGTGGTCACACATTTGTTTCCATCTGGCCGGTGAAATCTCAATAAAAAAAAAAAAAAGAGTGAGAAAGAAAGTGAAATAGCTGCTTACAGATTCACTTTGCACATTAAGACTCAATTATGGAAAAATAAGTCCTTGTGGTAAAATAGGTCCTTGTGGTAGTCCAAAGATTGATCTCAATTGAGTTCAATAAATGGGCAGCACACAAAGCAGCGACAGCAGTCTCCCGAATGGGGAGACAACCTGAGCAGCTTTTAACCTGTTGCTGATTGGCTTTGTGGTCGGTTTCCTCTCAGTTTTACACCGTCCTGTACGCTGCACACTGCCAGTGGCAGCAGAATGGCTCATTGGGAGCCATTAAGCTTGTAAGAGAGCAATATTTTCAGTACACAAACAAAGAGATGAGAAATGAGGATGTAACCTATGACCTGTGATGTATAACTAAAGCAGGGTAAAAAAAGGTTTCATGCATCCAATGACTCAAAGGTGAATTAAGAACCATTTATTATCACAATGAACCATATTACAAACATGAACAACCATCAAATGAATGAAATTGTTATTTAGTAGCTGTCTAAACATTTTTTAACAACCATTATTTTTCTGTGTGTAGGATTAATAAAACCATTGTACTCAAATGTGCAAAAGGAAATACATTTTTCTTTCTGCAAATATCTCCAATGTCAATTTTCAGAAAACCTCTAAATATTTTTTTAAACGAAGGACTTCTGACTTCTGAATGTTCTCACAACCCCCACCTGCACCTTATTTGATCATTTTCCTCACTTCTCTAGTACATAATTATTTACATCGTCATTGAGCAACCTGACAGCAAGTTTGAAAGTGCAAATCCCAAATTTGATTGATCTTTTAAGCATTGATGTAGATGTTCATAATCACAAAAGTAAGAATACTTGATCAAAATAGCCTGTTTCCACATGTCTGGAATCACTGTGACATATTCACTTTTTGAAATCTAATTTATTTCTAGTCAGGCTCAAATCTTCCCATGCGTCAGGCCTGTGACTCCACTTCAGCTCTGAAGCGTTCCTTCAGGACGCAGAAGACAACCGACTTCTTTTCCACAGTAATGCAATCTTTCTCCCTCTCTCACCAGTCACGACCCGTCTCCCGCTCTCTCTCCCCGTTGCCTGATGATGTCTCTCTCCTCTCCCTTTTTTTCTTCAAGTCATCAACCACCGACTGCACTAAGTTGTCCTCCCCACCACGCTCTCCTCTCCCGACTCATCTCCCTCTCCCCTCCTCCCTTGAACCTCTCCATCACTGTCATCCTCCGCTCTACTTGGTTGGACAACTGCCATCAACACCACGCACACACACGCAGACAAACACACGCAGCCCCCCCCCCCCCCCCCCCCCACACACACACACAGTACGAGCATATCTTTCTCTTATTTGCACACCATGCCAAAAAATCATTCTTCTCTTTTTCCTGCGGTCACTCTCCACTTCTCTCACACACACAAAGTGGCCATCTCTGTCTCTCTGTCGATGTTGTGGAACGCCTCGACTCGCTTTGGGATGCCTGGACTCATTCATCACTGGGGCGGTGGGGGGGCGGGGGGGGATGTGTTATATCGGCTCCCCTCTAGGAAATTGCTGCATTTGTGTATTTTTTAAAGTGTGCTTGAGTTCATTTTACCATTGTAAAGCATTGGTTGCTTGTGTGTTAATGCAGACCCTTGAACATTTTTAGTGGATATAGTATGTCTGTTCTGCATGGAGGTGTGGATGTCTGCTTTTGATGGCTGCAAGTTGTTGACGAGGGTGGAAGATCAAATGTCCACTCCGGCTATCATCACATGCACATACAGAAAAGCACATATTAATATGATATGAAGCTTTCAGAGATGTCAGAACAGAATTCAGCTCATGTCACTTAAGGGTTCAAGGAGAAGGCATGAAAGCAACATTGAGCCATAAGATGGTGAATGTGTTGGCACACCGACATGGAGCAACATTAGAATGCTTTGAAGACATGTATCTTCGCAAAAGATGAAGGGAATTCAA
The DNA here is from genome assembly GCF_964276395.1 of Gasterosteus aculeatus. NCBI lineage: Eukaryota > Metazoa > Chordata > Actinopteri > Perciformes > Gasterosteidae > Gasterosteus > Gasterosteus aculeatus. The sequence continues at coordinate 16,449,126 of NC_135700.1, read as the reverse complement.
TGTCTCTTTTATTCAACCCTTCAGGGAAATATTTAGCGGCTCCGCAGAGCTGATTATCTGTGGGTGACACCTTTCGCACTATACATTTGCCATTGTTAATAAAACCAGATTAAGGGTCTACTGCCTTGAGTTGCTTTCATCTAAAGGCTAACTAGCATTCCAACGTGATGACAATGCTAACTGGCTGATGTTTAGCACTAAAAGAATAGTTAAATATTCAAAATAAGTTAGGTCAAAAATTGTAATGGATAAAGAATTAAAATATTAAGTCACAAGATATTCTGAAAAATATCAAGACACAGGTAAGATATTGATAAGATATTAAAAATATTAAATCAAAACATTTTTGAAAAAAAAAGGTAAAATATGTTGTGTCGATAAAGATAATGGAAACAGTCAAACATCTATATATTTTAAAATATGAAAATAAAACAAATATATAAAAAAAGTTTAAAATATTAGGTCGTAAAATATTTTGAAATGAAATTTAAAAAATATTAGTTTGAAAAATGTTTTGAATTAAAAAGTGAAAAATATGTGTAAATAAATGTTGATATGTTAGTATCAGTCATCATGTACGTTTCCTCTTCAAATGTTTTAAAATCCGTAAAAGCGGCATGCCTGGGTAACATGCAAACGGGAGCCACATTGGGGAAACGTTAATAAGAAGAAGATAAAGTAAGTAAGTAAAAAGAGTAAAAAAAGCTAAAGTTATGGGGGGAAAAATAAACAATCAAAAGAAAAGGGAAGTAGACAGAGAACACATTTCTCTTCATGGACCACATTCTCAGTCCCTCGAAGGAAGTGATACAGACAGCAAGTCGTTTGAAAAGCTATTAGAAATGTTTCAAATCTCCTTGGAGAAAACGCAATAGAAAATGGAAAATGCATAATGGAACACGATGTATCTAATCACGCCAACAGTCAACAGTCGAGTAGGAGCTCCTAGATTGCTTCTCCTTGTAGGGAGCGTGGCTGTCTAGCTCTCTACTCCACTCATCCTTTCTTTTTAATCTCGCTGAGTGATTTTGAAATGCTGATTTGGATGTCAAGAAGCAGCTTGAGGTAAGGCCTTCACTTTTCCGTGACCTTGCCATCGCTCCCCAGGTCTCAGGTGGGTGTAATATATCTTAATAGATCAGCTCGGCTGGTACTGAATTATAGCCGTGGACTGCCTGCCTGGATGTATTTAAATAGGGGCAGTAGCCTAATGGACAAGCCGAGTCTCCTCGGGAAGTTATTAGTCTGTTGAAACACCCAACAGCTCTGCTAAAAGACAAATGTTGTGTCTTTTTCAGTCATATTGTCATTATTTAGAAGCCTTAGTGTGATATATTGTGACTGTTTCTTTGCTGTCAAAACTTGTAATTCCTCAAAGATTATATCAAAAGAAAAGGTGGGCTTCAGGAAGGTTAAACCAGGACCTCAAATCACTACTACTGAGGAAAATGCTATTGCTGACAGTTGTGGTTCCTAAAAGATTTGTGAGTCAACTCCAAATCCTCTAATATAAATGCTTTAAGCCAGAGGGAAATATATGCTTGCAACTGTGTTTTCCAACATGCCATTGGAGGGTATTACTTTTACTTTTATGTTTTTCTGCGTCCCATGATAGATGATTGTCAAAGCCTCTCAATTCTTGTTGAGTTAACTAAAACCACATCTTTATCTCACCTTATCTGGCGTCTTTGAGAAGCCAAATCATAACAAACATTGCTCATGTTGCCGGAAGCAAAAATAAATAAATAAAGTCAAGTCCAGACGGGGAGAGACAGAAAGGGAATGGCAGGCTTCAAATGTATAAACTTTATAAACTGTAGGATCTGCATCTCACCCCCTAGATAACTTGATCATTGGCATTTGTGTGGAACCACCTTCAAAAAGAAAGGTTCCGGCTCTTTATCGCTGCCCACAGTGTGGATAGAGCTGTTCAAATCTGTGGCAATAGGAGTAATCTGGTTGGCTCTGACTGCTAGTCAAGTGTGAGGCGTGATAACGCATCTCTCCTTCCCTCTCGCTGCTCTATTCCCTCCTAATCTTTTGCTCACTCGCCGGCACTTAAGTGGCGGTTTCTCTCTTGGTAGACCCTACTAAGAAATATGGGTGGAAATTGCTTTTTTGCTTTTCTCCAGCCATTGCTAGTAGAGCAATTTACACCTGGATGTTCCCCACCTTCCACTTGACACCAGCTGAGAATACAAAATTTACCAAAAGAAGTTATCTGACTGAGAGAGCGATACGAATAGAAAAGGAGAGGAGGAAAGAAGAGGGACGGCGTCACACCTGAGAGGCTCAGAGTGTCTTTTGATCCTCACATGGCAACTGTTGTGTTTTCATTGCGATATACAGCTATTTCCTTATTTATTTACAAGATTTCCTCTATTCCGACCCAATACCCAGACGTACACTTGGCGTTGTTCCCTCAAGTACGATAGGTAACTCAATAATGTTGCCCCAAACAGTCTGTCACCAGCACCAAATCCCTCTATAGCAAGAGGAAACACCTGTCACTAATCATAAGTCTGTTTTTTTGTAGTGTGAATTCGTAGGTACATTGTTGCTGAAAAGGGTCTGCCGCCATCAACTGTCTGTGCAACAGATCCAGGGTGCTTGAGGACGTTGTGTCATCTTACACTTACGTTAGCTGTGACTATTTCTCGTCATCTGCATTACATGTCTGTCTAATAATTTATTGCAAAAAGTGCAGTTCACTTGCATACTATTGTATAAGGCACCTCACTGCACACGTCTGACTATTTTCTCTGTAGCAGCCTAATAAATAAATAAATAAATGAAGTCACAGACCATTAGACGGTCAGCTAGTTGTTACTTTCCTGGGGGCATTGCTGGCTTTAAAGGTCAGAGTTGTTTTTCTGATCGGCCTCGGGTGCTGTGTGAGGTTTGCTCTTGACAGAGAACAACAGTATGAAGATGCTGTCACACTATTCTATTTTTTTTTGCACCAAAGCTCAGCACGCATGTGTACTTTAAGCTGCACCTGCAGAAAAAAAATTAATATAATGCACAAGATGTAGAACAAGGCAAGATACTCCAATATCTTCTAACATCATCAAAGATGTCAAGTGTTGAGAATAAGCTAAAAGGATACAGGCGAGTAAATAAACTGAGCAAAATGTAATTTGTTGTGTTGCAAACCCTTCAAATTCCTGTGAAAATGCCAACTTGCACACGTGACTGTACCAAAATAGGAATGAACTTCCATCGCTTCAGTAGAAAAGCTCATTTATTCTGCAATGCACTGTGAAAAATAGAAAATAAATGAAGGCAAAAGTGACAAGGACGTTCTGTAAAAAAATTGTTTCCTGTCATTAATGCCGAAGTCATGCAAACAGTCCTCATTCCAGTTGGAAAAACATATTTAAAGTGGTGACAGGGTTAATGTTTCTATTCTTTCAACAACAGACAATAATTTGAACCTTCTGCTCACAATAGTCATGACTGAAGTTACGAGTGCTGATTTGTTTTGTTAAGCTCAGTTCCAAGAATATGTTTCAGATAGTGAGGGGTTACTCCCCCTGTTCCATACAAACTCATTCTTATCTATTCAGGAATCAGGAATCAGGAAACATTTATTGGCCAAAATATGTCAAACATACAAGGAATTTGTCTTGGCGGTTAGTGCGCGACAGTAGACAGACAAGACAACAGTGCACAGGTAATAAAATAAAGTGGAATGAAATGCTAATGCAATGGGTTAGTAAGAATAAGGCTAAGGCTATGGGTTAGTAAAAAAACAAGGGAATAAAGTTAAACAAATTTTAAATATTAAAAAGTTAAAAAGAAAAGTATTAAGCATAAAGTGCACTAACAAACAAGTAACAGACAAGAGACAAAGTGACAAGTGACAAAGTGATGAATTGCAGTTAAAGTGGCATGTGCAGTGTGAGGGGGAGTGACCGGTGGAGTGTTATAGTCAGGCAGTGGGGGACCGGGCTCTGTTGATGAGCCCGACTGCCGACGGGAAGAAACTGTTCGTGTGGCGGGAGGTCGTAGTCCTGATGGACCTCAGCCTCCTGCCAGATGGAAGGGGCACAAACAGTTTATGTCCGGGGTGGGAGGGGTCGGCCGCGATCTTTTTAGCTCGCTTCAGAGACCTGGAAGCGAACAAGTCCTCCAGGGACGGCAGATTGCAGCCGATCACCCTCTCTGCAGAGCGGATGACACGCTGCAGCCTGCCCTTGTCCTTGGCTGTGGCTGCAGCGTACCAGACGGTGATGGAGGAGCAGAGGATGGACTCGATGATGGCCGTGTAGAAGTGGACCATCATCGCCTTTGGCAGGTTGAGTTTCTTCAGCTGCCTCAGGAAGAACAACCTCTGCTGAGCCTTCTTGGTGATGGAGCTGATGTTCAGCTCCCACTTGAGGTCCTGGGTGATGATGGAGCCCAGGAAACGGAAGGAATCCACAATAGTGACGGGGGAGTCACACAGGGTGATGGGGGAGGTTGGGGCTCTGTTCCGCCGGAAATCCACAACCATCTCCACTGTCTTTAGAGCGTTGAGCTCCAGGTTGTTCTGGCTGCACCACGACACCAGATGGTCAGACTCCCACCTGTAGGCGGACTCGTCCCCACCAGAGATTAGTCCAATGAGGGTGGTGTCATCCGCAAACTTCGGATTAACTTAGTCAAATAAAAGAAATGGCAAGCAATATAGTGAGTTAGTGCTAACTTTGTTTATTGGACAATAAGGCCAACTGGAGCATCCAACTTTGAAACTGATGGTGAGCAGGATCTCTGATAACCTGTGATAACCTTTGATAACATTTCAATCCGTAGAGACTTGTTGAAATTTGAACAATGCTTTATTATAACAGGCATAATATGATATTGCAAGTTGTTTGGGGCTTGGACTCCATCCTGCCGCAGGATAGACCCGGGGCCGGGATCTCAAGCCGAGACGAGGCATATCCCCCCCTTTGGGAGTCCAGACACTGGTGGTGGTGGTAGAGCCCAAGTTGCATACCTCTCCTGATATGCCAGGTTCTGCTGTAGATTGGAGGTGTCCGGGGTGGTGGCGGGTCACCTTTGCAGCGTGCTGAAATGACAACTGACAGCAAAAGAGAGGAGAACAGTTTTTAACATTTGCCTGCACCAATGCGATTGGTTTACGGTAACGACACCCACCTGATACTACCCGACCCCGCCCCTAATCAGCTGGCCGTGCCCCCCCAGGGAGAGAGGAGGCCACCAGGGAACGGCACAGCCTGTCCAGTCTTCCTGACTGAATTTTCGCCTAAGCTTCATTTAATGTAGTCCAGCTGCAGGATTGCATGCAAATATTTATTTTGTACTCCTCCAGCAGACTGTAACAGACTTGGTCCAATCAGTCATGACACTTGAATCATAATCGGCCCAACAATACGCGTTTGTCCCTGAACATGTTTGTATTTATGTGCGGCCCAATAAGAAAGGTGAGGGTGTGACTGTGTGTGTGTGTGTGTGTGTGTGTGTGTGGCATTAGACTCAGATGTAAATGAATGCGCAGTGATTGGCCGTGTTGTTTATTCATAATCAGAATGATCTGATCCAAATGTAAAACGCAGCAGGCCATCGGTTTGAATGTCTGAGTAGAATAGTAATGGCCACGGTAAATCAGTACGGAGGTGTGCACGTGTGAGGCTCAGGCTCTTTAACAACTGTTTCAGTTACATAGAAATGTCGTCTGTGGTGTTTCTTTTGCACTTTGTCTCGATGCTTTCAATGTTTCATTTGAAGCACTTTGAAGCGCACTGATGCTGAATGTGCTTCATAAATACACATGTCCTCGGGGTTGAAATGTAAACATGACTGATGACTAAGGGGTGAGAAGCAGGGCGCAGTAGACATTCACATTCTTTTTGGATACTTCAATGAATATATCTGATTGTCATGTATTGACTGTGTGACGGGTGAATCTGGATAGCTGCATGTGAACAACCCGATAAACAAGAAGACATGGATGAAACAAAACTGCTGATTCCAGTAAACTGAAATAGCTTGTTTCATTTTGCCAGGCAGTTAGACAAACAGTGAGATATCTTTTTCAGCACACGTTGGGAATTCCTGCAGCAAGTATCTCTAAAGGCCCCTTAAATCCTGCCTCTATCTCCAGCTGGTTTCAGAGAGCCTAAAAATTCTAAGCAGCCTTGTGGGAAAGAAACTCTGTGCGAGATATTTGGGCAGTTTTGATTGACTCAAAAATAAATGAAAAAGAGAGAAACAGAGATAAGGTATGAAGAGAAAACAAAAAGAAACAAAGGGATTCTCTTTACTGAGAGGCAAAGTGAAGGCAGAGTCAACATCCTCAGTTGACACAGAGTGGGAAAGAGAAACAGAGAGATACCGCATGGATAAATAAAATCTCAGAAAGGGAAAAGCTTCACAGCAAAAATCTACTGGAAGAAAAGCAAGAGCCAACATCTTTGTGAGGATTAAAGAAAAAGTGTAACCGCCCAGTTGTTTCTTTTCCTCCCAGAGACAACAACTGGTGCTTTGAGCTTGGACAGATAGCAGACAGAGGGATGACGGTTAGAGAGAAGGAGAATACCACAGGGGAATACCGCACACACACACGTACACACACAGAATGCGCACATAGAGGCACACTTTCATTCCAGCTGCCTTTGGGACAAAGGCATACATACACACACACACACACACACACACACACACACACACACACACACACACACACAGGGCAAAAAAAAGTGTCTATCGCTCTCTTCCTTGTCCCCGTGGAGCTGCGATGATGGAGATGGAGGGCAGTGTGTATTGACTGTGACACAAAGCAGCATCCGGCGCGAGAACCACAGTGGAAAAAGGCTTCAAAAACAGGTCCAGTCGTGTCTGCTGCTCCGACACCCTCACAACATCGTGTGAGCTGAGCACAAACTCGGAAAAGCACATTAGTCTTTTTTCTGTTCCTGTTGCTGTTAACAGAGGCATAGCTAAAAAAACATTCAACATTCTGACACTGAAATTTTCCACATGATGTGAATGTATTTTTGCATTGTTGTTAGATATATTTATCTTACATTTGCCTGCAGACCCCACATATTTGGATTTTATAAACATCATGCTCATTTGTCTCTCCAGCTGCTCACTCGTCCGTCAGGGAGTTCCTCAAACTGAGGCTCTCACGAGGGCTGCGGTCCAATGGTCCTTTCTGCTCAGGAAGGTTCCTAACTGAGTGAAATGACTTACATACAGTATGGGTCTGACTAGTGTTTCCCTGCCCTCCAGCCACGCAGATGGAATCAGGAAAATGGACATGATATAATTGAGATGACGAAAAAACTATCTACTTCAGAGGTCTTCAACAGGGGGTCCGCGGAGGTACTGCAGGGGGGTCGCAAAATTTTTGGTTGATAAGACAATTTTTTTCCACAAATTTAAATGTCTTCAGAATCAGAATTGTATTTACTGTCTTTAAATACACATTAACATGAATCCAACATATTGTAGCAAACGGATAAATTGATGGAGAAGACGTTATACTGGCAATTCCAGCTGCCTTTCATTCACAGCACCTTTCACGCTGATACGACAGCGCAGGCACCAGCCAATCAGATCGCGTTTATGCTCACCTCTAAAGAGCGCAAAGCTCAAAAATAAAAGATGGCAGACGAAACTCTGTAGAATAGGGGGTCCCTGCTCCATCTCGCCATCAGTTTGAGGGTCCTTGGCTTGAAAAACGTTGAAGACCCCTGATCTACTTGGTAATTTGTTCATGCAGTGAGTTTTTTATGTTCGCCAATGTACAATCGATTATAAGCCCCTGAAATGTCCCCATCAGGCAGAACTCAAAATGTGTCTGAGGGCTTAATGCAACATTCTGAAACAGTAAATTCAAATTCCTTAATTCAAACATTCATTTCTGAAGCATTATTTCGGTTTGGCAGTATACAACTATGTAGTCCTAGTCTTTGCCCTAACTTCATTCTAATATCACCCTGTGTTAGTGCTTACACATTTGAACCAGTGACACCGAGGTCAGTGTTTTGCTCTACAGTTCTGCGATGTGCTCCACACTGAAATGTGGAGAAATGCATAACTTGACAGGCCTAACGTGCCCAGTTACGGTTGCTAAGCTGTGACTGGATAACTGCTGTGTTTTAAGTGGCCATTAAAGTCATGCACAGTAACAGCTCCTATATGGAATGTACTAGATGATGGTGGTAAACGCTGTACGTTAAATAAACAAACCATTCAGCTGGTGTTCAACATCATTTTTACAGTTTTGGCAGCATCTCCACCCTCTATTGCTCCCCAAATGGTTCGGCCAACAGATGTTCGCTGTAATTGCAGGATTTTGTGTTCCTGTTTTGAGATACAACAACGTGATTACGATATAGTTGTAAAAAGAAGAAAAGCTTGTATCTAAGCTGTGGATTTGGTTTTTCACATTTTGTTGATGGTTTGTTTATAGTCCAACAGGTCCTGCTGTGTGCAACATTTCCTCCTCTACATCTGCTCAATGTTACCAACTGCCATGAGCTGCGGCGCAGACACTGGTAAACAACAATCATATAAAAACATACAATGTCATCACGTTAGCACCTATCTTAAATTTGCTTGTGTAAAACAATCAGCTTCTATTTAAAAAAAGTAAACTCAGATCTATAATTGTAGTTTCAAAAATACTTTTATAAGTTTTGTTGAAATTAAATATTACAGTTTACAAAACTATGATCGGTTAGAAAAATTCCAAAAGCTCGCTGAAAAATGTTAATTCACACATGTGGTTTAGTGGACACAGCGTGCCTCCTGAGGAACAACCAGACCGCTCTAGTACGGTATTCATTCCCCTGAGCTACAAAGGACCACAGGACCATGTTTTAAATCAACAACCCCAAATGGAAGTGCCCTAAGGTGCACCATTCCCCGAGGTGACGGATGAGTGATGAGGTTTGGGATAACAAGGGATTAGAGGAGGAATAATGAGGATGTGCACTGATAATCCTCCACATCCCTCCATTCTTCTACACAGCCAATAGTGAAGCTTAAATGCTTTCATACTTCTAGTCGAATCCTTCTTACCTGCTTGTTTCTGTGTATCTTTCTTAATTTGTAGCTTCTGGTCGGCTAACACAGGCAGCTTCATTTTTCTATTCTAGAGCAGCAGTCCGTGCACATGTCAACACTACATCAATCTGTTTGCACTGCAGCCAAATGCAGAACAATCCCATGTTTTTTTATTTGAATTAATGACTGCTGCTGACGTTAACCACAGTGACAAATAGAAAACTGCTTCACTAGGTCACCCTGTTTTTGGCCACACGAACGTTTGTGTAGTGATACGACAGCAGTGAAATGTAGTTGAACATTTGAGTTTAGCAGGAGGGATTTATTGCTTGTGAAGTAGTAAAGTTCATCATATCATTATCAAATATTTCTCCACATCTCTGCATCAGACCCCCTGAGATGCAGCTCATCCTGATTCCTATTTACCTTTGAAGATAGCAAACCGCTCAGTTGGATGACGTGGTGTTCAAATACTTAAAAACCTCAGTGCGCTTCATGAGTTTCGATTTTACTCCTTTGATCTTGGAGAAACAGTACCAGCAATTGACGATAGGTACATACATTCTCCTCTCAACACAAGTTCTTAGTTTTTCTGAAGTTTAACTTGATCAAAAAATCTTCTTGTTGCTAATAATCAGTAATCACATGTTTTTAATAGGGCAAAAGACCGTGATTTTCTCAACGATTTAATTTATTGACACACATGTAACATCTTCACTACTACGTGAGAGCCGCAAATCTCACAACACAGACGTCACAGTTAACTCTACTTTGTCTTTTTCAAATTATACCAAAGGGATGTCTTGGCTCCGAGCTGTGACTCTGTTGCACCACCTCTGGCGGACGAGATATTTCTAACCTCTCAGCGATCACTGTTTTCACATGAGGCACGTCAAGATGATTCTCTCGCTCACTTTTACAAATCTCAAACAGAATAATTCAGTCATGGCCTGCGGCTATGAAGACAAAGCAAGAAGCAGAGGGAGCGGATGAGAGAGGATAGCAACTACACAGACAGACAAAGAGAGAGAGAGAGAGAGGGGCTGTTTATTTTTCTTAACTGTCTTTCTTAATCAGAAGGTTTGTGAGGATCTAAGTCGGACGTGGAGAGAATAATTCAGCCAGATCAAATAACTGCACAGAAGGGAGGGTAGTCATGGTAATGTAAAGCTCTCTCTCGGTTTGCCTCTTTCTCTGGGTATCGACACCCATTTAATCCTTCCTTTCACATTCACTGTATTGTTTGATGTTTTTCCTCACTCACCTAAAGAAAGATGTTGTGCAGGTGCAGTTTCACACAGTGCATTTTTTCAGACAATGGTTTGACTTTGAGTTGTGATTTCTGATCTGCAACTTGTGTTTGTGTGTCTGTTTGTCAGGATCGGGTGCTCTGAACCCCCCGGGGTGCCACAACATTAAAGTTACCCAGCAGGGGGCAGGAGAGACCCTCAACAGACAGCAGCTCCGATGCCTCTGGTCTTTTGTGGGGTTTTGTAATTGGAAGTTCACACTTCTTTGCCTCTTTCTTTTTTAGCACCGCTATTAATGCAACCACCAAGACATTCTGAGCGGTAAATACTTACAGACAGGGACAGTTTCCTTTACACCAAAGTTGTGCATTGGGTTTTTGCTTCATCTTGCTGTGTACTGCTGCTTTAAGGACCTTTACCCCGCGTCTCTCTTTGAACCACCTAGTCAGTGCTCTTTTGTCTGACTAGTCAACAGGCAGCAGAATGAGTAATGCTGACTTTTATTAGGTAACTTATTACCAGCTTGACAGCTCTTTAAAAATATTCAGTTATTGTCCTTTTAACCCCTATTAATCAGTCATTTCTATTTTCTTTAATCTTTGATATGGTCAGGTTCAAGTTCACACATTAGGCCACACTCGCTTTGATCATCAAGAGTACATTGTGAGAATATTATTTGTATTCTTTAAATATATTTCTTCATTATTGGACAGTTGGAATGCCCAGTGCGACTGGTGGAAGTTCAAATATTGGGTGTCTGACATTCCGCAGTTTGCCGAGTTAAAAGACATCGAAGCACACATCTAGTGCCACGGTCCACCGAGCCATCAACTCCTCCAATCGGCTGTCGGTCGAAGGCGGATATGAGACGGTGCCATCCTGTGGCCTCCCTTTCAAACCTCTCATCACAACTTCTAATGTTCTGCTACTAGTTTGTCAATAATTGGATTGGTTTCAACAACTGGATCAATCTTTTTTTGACGTTGTCAAGATTCCTTAAGATGCTTTTTTTTGGACCATTTTTGAAAAAGTTACAGATGTATTGAAAGTGTAACACATCACACGCACAGACACACACACGCTAGATCAATGGTTCTGCTAACCTGGTCCGTCACTGGCTGTCTTCAAGTATTGGTGGTATTTGCAAAGATCCTAATTGGCCAAGTGTCTAGAAAGTTGCCGTTGCGAGTGTGGCTGGGTAATGAGCTCTCTGGCAGAGGGTCAGTAGTTAGCCGAGGCAACACCGGGCTCTGCTCCCTGATAAAGGTCACATACCTCCAGGGAATAATGCCCCAGCCCGATGTGACGAGCAGACAAGCCAGCCTTTCACTTGCCATTAAAAAATGAATTGAGTGAACCACAGAGGGGATGAAATTCTTTTGGATAAGGTGGCAGGTCCTCCAGGCAGCAAAGCCCACTACAAACACCCAGTGCCACATAGAATCGACAAACTGCTGTGCAGTTGTAAGGGCCTGAAGAGGACATGACATAATAAAGACCCGAAGTAAACTCTATTCAGTATGCTTTGGACATATTTAAATATATTGTTTTTTTTGCATTACTAGTATAATTTGGGGTTATTTTTGTATGTTCTACGGAATTTTAAAAGAACGTTATGATTTAGAAATCTGGAAATGATAATGGTCTTTCTGTGATACTCGGTGAGGTAATGTGGCAATGATGAGCAGACCAAACACATGTATACAAATAGCCATAAACTTTCACCGCACGGTGTATTGTCTTATTTTACATTTTGTGGTTGAGGTTTCCATCTCAGACCAAAAGAGCCAAGATTGAGTTTCATAAAACCTAATTTTGTAAAATAGACTAAACACACGGAAAATCCCTATCAAAGATGGACATATGACACTTAGAAACCATACTTAAAATAAATAAATGTGGTGTAAATGCCGCAAAAGTGCAAATCAATGCAATGGAAAACCTTGTGGAAAGACCCCATAGTCGCCGTGTCCTCATCGTCTTATACACGTGTGCTTCGGCTCAGCAGCCCAATAAACAGTGAGCCAGGTGAAGGGGGGGCGTATTCAGTCATAGTCAATAAACCCATTTAGGCCATTAGCGGATAACACGGGCCTTACTGGCCTGCTTGTTGTGTCTTTCTTGTCTTTTTGTTATTCTAATGCGATGCTCACCTTTTCCCTTTATTAAGCTCTCGCACGTGGCGTATAAAGAGAGAAAACATTACCCACGGCTTTGGTTAGTGAAAGCTGAAAACAGAAATGTAAAAAAGTAAAAGCATCTACTAATGGAACAAGTGGGAAACATATGCTCCTCTCCTTTCTGCACCATGCCATATTTGTCTTTACTTTTTGTCTCTGTCTCTCTCTCTCATTCCATTTACTCACAGAAACTCCATTAAAAGTTGACACCAAAGCTGCTTTTACTGCCATAAACAAAACGACATCAACCACAGTGAAACATTTCACTGTTCTATGCACGTGTGTGTTTGAGAAGTTCAAACACGTGTTCCCTCCAAATGTTTTCAGTATGATTTAAAGTTAGACATGAAAACACAGACATAGTCCACTTTGGTTTCGCTGTTTTTTTATGTTCAAACTGTTTTTTCTCTATGTTGTTAAGAACCATGGTTTTGTCTTTATTTCTGCCAAAGTCAGTAATGTTTTTCACAGCTTCCAGACGGCTGTCCAATATTGTCATAAATAACTGTTACATAATAATTCCGCTTTATAACACGAGACTGTTTGGTTTGTTAGGTAAAGAAATCATGATTTTGGCCGAGATTTGTACTTTGTTGAAGTTGGGGAATATTTGTCGTCGTATTTCACCGTGTTGTTAAGGTTATGGAACAATTGTGACTACGCTCCAGAAACACAACCTTAATACAGGATCGAAATTAACAGCTGTCTCCAATATACAAAGTAGGATGTTTTAATTACCCATCCCCCCAAAAAAAGATTGACAGGGACCAAGGGTGAGAGAAGGAAAGGGGTTGACAAAAGGACAAAGGGAGCAAACATAGCATGAGAGTCAATGCTGAGAGGGCGAGAGGGACAGAGAGGGCGTGTTGATACAGATTGTGAAATTGATGTATGACAGATTGGTGTTGCCTCAAATATATCTGAAGGGAACGTTGTCAGGAGGCGGCAGCTTACAGCAGAGACCTTCGCTGCATCCAGCTTCCTGCAGTAAATGAAAACGTGTTCGCCTCCAGTTGAGAGAATGTCAGAGAAAATGTGTGAATTTGTGTGTTTAATGAATGTGCGGCAACAACCTGTTCCGGCGTCCACCGGGGAACAGAAGAGGCACAGAGCCATAGTTTCAAACACAAAAATACTTCAAAAAGAAAACAAGTTGTTTTGGAGATAGTAGCAAGGCCAGGAAGAAAATCTGTGCATCTTAGTGAGGGGCACAGAGGTCAAGAATCACTAGGAAATACCTTGCGCTGGGGAAAAGGAGGAGACAAAGGACACACGGTTTAAATGCACTTGGAGGTGCAGGTGATTGGACACAGGAGGAAACAATCAGGGGCAGAAAACACACCAAGGCATGAAGTTAAGTTAACCGAGAGAAACGAGCGGTAGGAAAATACAAAATGAAACAGGAAATAAACCCACGCAGTGACGAACCCGGTAACACAGGTCTGAGGATTAAATATAACCTATACATGATTCTATACTATCTTCCTTAAGGTAAGATCATTTAGTTGTCAAAGTCAAACTTGTGGTCTTTGACAGCAACTTTGTTAAAATAAACTTGAGATATTATGAGTTTGATTGTTAAATAAGTAAGTAAGTGTTACTTAATATGAAGAAATGAATGAATAATATTTCATGATATGATGAAAATATGAAGTCAAGGATTCTCGCAATACAAAACGGTTCCTTCTTCAAATCTGATAAATAATAATTATAAGTCAGCTGTCATATACTGTGCGTTTTGGCCAATCATTCTCAGAAAATGATTTACCAAATGTCAGATTTGTGCAATATCCTTATGCCAAACAACTGTGTCCTTTATCGGAGTTTCCTGAATAAAAAAATTACCACAATAGTCCCAAAGTTTTTACATACTTTATCTGCCCTTCTGTGGATCTTTTTGGGTTATTTTCCCTCCATGTCATTGAGAGGCTTCAGGCACCCACCCTGATGTGTGAGTGAGCAGGAAGGACGGATATGAAGAGATAAGACTCATGCTCCTGAGCGTGTGGAGAGTTTGTGGGTGGATGCCAAACAATAAAGCAGCCTCTGGCTGAGAGGCGGAGAAGAGCCTAATAAAAGAAACATTTTACCCAAACACTGAAGACAGTTACTGAATACGACCCTTTTTTTAACTTAAAAAGTAAATAGCCTTGAAAATGAGAATTATGACAACATGGTGTTACCTTTTTCAAGAATGAGCAAAACCCCCAAAATAATGTGCAAGATGAAGATTCACTTTGAAAATTTCAACACAACAATGACCACAAAAGCTAATTCCTCAGCACAAAGGATTGTAAATTTTCAATTTCAAGAAGTAAGGAGTAAATTTATTGAGTTCATTGCTGTAATAATTGAGCTTGGCAGAGCCTGCTGGATGAATTTACAAATTTGATTCAGGATACTTTCTCCTTGTCATTGGATATGTTGGACCAATAACAACAACAAATACAGATTCTTAGTCAGATAATACTTCTTGCCAGTCCTCTAGCTCAGGATGATAGGAGACCGGTTTGATGACCGCTGGAGGTTGCAGGATACATCCTCATGTGGCGAGGTGAATTATGACGTCCAACTCTGAAAAATGTATGAATTAAATATGCAATGAAACATTTGTCAACTATGTCTGAGCTCAGGGTGATACATAGCGTGTCTGAAGACTGGAGGGACTGCCATCACTCTTTTAAGCAGATCATGCATGCTGTCCTTAGAAATCCCTAATCTAACTTTGTAAAACAAAATATGACAAATAATTAAATTAGGCATAGTTGTATTGAATTCTCT
Organism: Gasterosteus aculeatus; assembly: GCF_964276395.1. NCBI lineage: Eukaryota > Metazoa > Chordata > Actinopteri > Perciformes > Gasterosteidae > Gasterosteus > Gasterosteus aculeatus. Next base: position 16,433,891 of record NC_135700.1, on the reverse strand, counting down.
ATCATTTTTCATGTTGTAGCATGCTAACTATGACGTGTGTCATGGCACAGTTCAAACTACATTCCATTTTAATGGGATATTATTTTTACTAAAACAATCATCGAAATATCAAGACAAAATGAACCTTTCTCAGATGTTGTCTTTGATTTGCTAATGTTGCTGTGGTTGTTCAGCTGCTCCTGCAGCATTTTCTCTAGGAGGTAGGCGTGAAAAAAACACCATACAGACATGCAATTATTAAAAATAAAGCATGTCTTATTCTGTTCATTTGAATACTCCCAGTATGTTGCCTCGGAGGATTTGCAACATCCTCTGTCCTTTGACCTTCGCATTGCCAAAGAAAAAACCTCCCTGTGTTTGCAGCGGAGATGAGAGATGTTGATTTGCATGCAACAACAGTGCACAAAGTTTAAACTGAGTTAATTTATTTGGATCTAACACACATTCAAATCATCCCTTTGTTTTGATTTAACAGAACGTTGGCCCTTGAGCTAAATGGGATGTATTTCAGCTTGTCTACTGCACAGCCCAATGCACTCTTAACTTGTATTTAATCAATGTAGAAAGCACTCGTTTGTATTAGCATCTTTTAAATCTGCCTTTTCCTTTCACGGCCCGTGAGCTTTGAATGAGATACTCAATTTATCATCTTGAAACTGTTTTTACAAATTTATATATATTTCAAAATATGTTACTGAACAATATTGTTGCTTTAAGTGCAACTATTACTTGCTACGCATCTTCACCAAGACTACTTGGTGAAAAAGATATTTTGTGATCATGTTTAAGGGGGTAGAAATTAATCAAGTCCCATCAAATGCAACAAAGAACATACCGAGCGCACAAATTATCAATTAATCTGTAGTGTGGGAATGAGTGATCGGGTGAATCGATCCCAGTATGAAAAAATAATGGGACTGTTCCGAGTAGGGAACACAGAGCAGCTTTGCTCAATCAGAGTTCTTGACCAACGGGCCCTAGCAGAGGATTTGAATGCCAACGTTTACTCTGCAGACGGGGAACCATCCACTCGCGATTGCGACTCTCGGGAAGACTTCCCAATCCCCACGCGCCCGGCGCCATGTTGGCAAGACGGGTTTTTGTGTTTTGTGACCGTGTTGTGTGGGAGTGGGTGTGTGGCATGAGAGGCCGAGCAGTTGAACAACCCCTCCCGCCCCCCTTTAGTAAGCCAACTATGAGGAGGCGTCTATTTGTACTGCTCCCTCATCAGAATCGAGGGGAAGTCCTCCTCTTCACTCCCTTCAGTGGATAGAAAACCCTAGAGAATGTTACTTATTACTTTTCTTAGCAAATATTTACAGGAAATTACGCTCTTATTCCATCTCTTTTGCGGCGGGGTAACAGAGTTTTAGACGCATGGACATGAAAAAATTCCACCAACACGTGTACAATTTAATGCACAATAACGTTATGAATTACAGGTTCAACTAGGCCTACCTTACCATAGAGAAAGAGAGCACAGCGACACTTTACTGTAGCTTTATGTCTCCAAACGTATCATTATTTTTTTTTTGCCTAATCACGCCTTACAGTATCTGCAGTTCACTGGGCTCAGCAACTTTGGTGTATGCAGTTGTGTGTAAGGGGAGCACTTTGCAGGAGAACACCAAAGGAATGGCAACATTCAGTGGGGCTGGTCTGAGCCAACATTTAACGTTGATTTGAATGACCTGATGGTCTCTTTGGTAGATGCTATGACGTGGCCTTTGTTGCAGTTTCCAGGACTCACAAGATTCCTTAAAAACAGCAGACAAAACTGTGCCCCTTGGTAAGTGAGGATGAAGTTATGGACCTCCCATCCCATGTTCCCATGCAAGGATTTCCTGTAGTTCTTGCAAACCTGGCAATTCAATACTGACTTCTTGACCTTTTAAACCAAACAAGGAGACCATCCAAGGGATCATCGTATGATAACTGCAACAGGTATTGTGAAGCAGACAAACTATTCGGTACACTTCAATTTACACTACTATTTGATACTACAGCTCCTGGATCTCTAACACTTCCTGTTGGGTCTTCCATAAAATTTCCTTGGAGATGGGTAATTTCCTAATAACACGGTGGCACATATTGGGGGAAATGCACACGTCTTGTCACGGTTTGGGTTAATGTCTGGGTTTATTTTGTAGTTTTATGCCTCTGTTCTCCCTGGGTCATGTCACTCTCTGTGGTCCTTGTCCTGTCATCCCCTGTGATTGTCTGCTGATTGTTTACACCTGTGTCCAATCACCTGCACCTCCCTAGTGTATTTAAGCAGTGTGTGTGTCTCTTGTCGAGTCATAGTCAATCGTCCTGGATGTTAACTGTTTGGATGTCCATGTCCATGTCCCTGCCTTCGTTTTGGCTTTTTGATTTTGAAAACCTTTTTTGACTACTAAAGTCCCTTTTGTTTTTCAAGAAACTCTACGTTTGAGTCCTGCCTTTTTTCCCCACGCAACTCCCACGACACGTCATGCCTGGCATCCTGAACTAAAAACTTAAAGTAAACTGCAGCCCAAGAGGCCATCTAGTGAGGCGTTTGCTTGGCTTGTGAGCTTTCAGGACTACACCAGAGAATTCAATTTTCATGTCACCTACATTTTCTTCAAAAGTTTTGTGAAATGTAACCCCTTTTGTTCTGGCTATAGTCTACCCAGATTTCATTTTGAGAATATGCATTGTATTTGTCTTGTTCCTTTATATGTATTTTACCAGCCTACAGGTGCATCTCTCTCACTGTAATTTTTGGGTTGGCTGCTGCACCTACATGTCTCCCAGGTGTGTGTTCATTGGTCAAAAAAAATGTCCCAAGACTCCGAGTTCTAATTAAGAGAACAGTCGGTGAGAGGGAGGGCGAGAATGGCCTTCTAGCAGACGCAGAAACATGACAGCAGAATATTAATAACAACTAACATTTCCGCCATATCCTACCATCGCAAACTGCAGCTTTATTTATGGTAATTCACTCCTGACTTTGTCTTGCAGATGTGCAAAAAAACAGCGTGACCCAATGAGCTGGCAATATAATTTGAAAATGCCTTCTGAAATGTCAAAGACAGAAAAAAGTTATCAGAAGGAAAATCTGTTTTGAATGTTGCCATTTTGAGTAAAGGTTTTACCTGAGTGCAGACAATTATTATTTATAAAAATACACTTATGTTTGAGCTTTCAAGTAACAATCTGCAGTAATCTGCAGTAATTCTTGTAGTAATTAAAGTCACCACTTAACAGCACTTTCTGAACAAATTGACATTGCTGTTGAAAAAAATACTTTGGATGACCCTCATATGATGGAAACCGAAGTAAACAGTTACAAGATGAAAAGTACATTTTAAAAAGAAACTAACAAACTGGAGATTAACATTTTCTTCATTATGTACTCAGCCAGCCAGTATACAGATTTAAATGCACATTGCAAAAACACGTCGCTAAACAGGTATCATTTAGGAATAAAAAAAATCCATCCAGAAGGAAAATGGTTAAAGATTCCTTGTTGGAGAGGGTTTGTCAGTTTTGTTAGTTGGGAATCAAGTCTTTTGAAGGGAACTCTCAGGTCTTTCAAACAGGATGTGTTTTTCCACCCGATACTTCCTTATAACAGAAACATGGTAAAAAAAAGTACGTAATCCCAAAATGGATTTGGTGGTATGGTTTCAAAACATGAAATATGATGGATCAGTCAAAATCTTTTTTTTTTGCAGTTGTTGTTGTGTGCATTTAGTGATGGACACCGCTTGAGTTGCAGTATGGTCATTGAGTATTTATTGTCACAGCGAGTCTGGGCCTCCTGCCTGCATCGTTGGAAGGGGCGCGCCTCCAAACTGAGCTCATCCAGACTCCCTGATGAGACTTTGCCTCACCTGCTCAGGCAACCAAGGTGCCTTCAATCAACAAATCACCTTGCAGTACATCTGCCCCGGTTCATCCACTCGTTGTGTCCTTGCAGTCATCCATCCCCCCGGTTTACCGGTCCGTCTGCCTGGATTCCCCACCTAATCCCCAACTGTCTCCATAGCTGGTTTCCTGGCAACAGATAAGTTCCCTCTGTATTTACTGGTCTCTCCGCATTTGGGTCTGCCACCTTATATCGTAACATTTATGACCGTTTGGCAGAGCTTCAAAAAACAAAACCATGACTACGACTATTGATGGGAAGTGTTGTCAGCCTTTGCCTTCAAATCTCAAGTTAGTCAAGCAGGAGATTCCGCTTACAAGTCCTGTATTTTGCCACACAAGTCAGACTCAATTTTTAGCTTTGATAGTAATGGATTAGCAGGGAAAAAGTAAGTAATTTCCCGTAAACGTAGAATAATAATGTTACAGGACAATCATAATAAACCGTCTACTAATCCTGTCAGGGATTTAATATGAGCATTTTAAATATATTTGATATTTTTCTTTCAGTATTTTGTATCTATGTGAATGTATCCATCACCACATCATACAAAAAAACATTTGGGACGTTTGTTTTTAGAGTCTTTGTTACGATTCCATTTATTTTTTCTAGCCCAAAATCCTGAACCTGCCTCACAAGGCTTTACAATTTGTATACATACAAAGGCCTCTCCCCAGGGACCCTAACATCACCAGAGCAATAAAAAAACCTAAAGACACCTTTGGGAAAGCAACAGCCGGCACGCCATAAAGTCCACACAGCAGAATGTCCACAGGACTTCATGGATTTGTGTTAACTCTTATTTAAATTTTTAATAAAATATCCCATAAGAGACTATTTAATATAACCTTTGCAACAGTGATACGGCATGCATCTTTTATGTTGATGTATGGTATCATTAATGCATTTCATTTGCAGCAGGCTTTCCTTCATTGCTTTTTGCCTTTTCCCTCCTATGATTTAGTCTTTTTTTGCTGTTGTTCTTTTCACAAATGATCCCTCAGCCACATTGTACCCTTATAATAATAGGATTTTAAATATTACAAAGAGAGCAAAGAACTGCTTGCTTTATTGGTATGATTTACATGTTTCATCTAGGTGTGATTTCATTCTGTCAATTTTCATTCCGAGGTGCATCCTTTACAACTAAAGAATTTATGACAGATATTTTCAAACTTCTCAGCCTAAGTCATGTGCTGCCCTCCAGGTGTTGCCCATCAGTAGGTAATTCCCAGACAGATAGATCCTCCTCCTGTTGTGAAGCAGATGGCTATAACCAGGACATACTGTTGCTGTCTCCCTCCTCTTGTCAGCTCCCTAATTAGATATTTATGAACAATAATAAACCCCCACATTCATCACTAATGCTGGAAAAATATTTTAAAACATATCTTGAAAAAAAACACTTTTAACATAAGAAAGAAAATATATTTTTGCTATAACAGCATTACATTATTCTCCCCACCTGTTATTACCCAGCCTCCTAAACATCCTGAAGCATATATACTGGAAATCTTCATGATTCAATTTTTGGTTGCCTCCACCTTTGTCAGTTATCCCCCCCAAACGCTGCCCTGTGTCACGGAGCTCTCGAATGGATCTTTCCCCCCCCCAGGCGCTGCCAACCTGTGGCCGGGCAACAGTGGAGCCATTTATCTCCTCTGCAGCATGCTGAGAATAATCTGGGGTGTGTGCGTGTGCATGTGAATGGGTGTGTGTCTGCGCGTGTGGTGACAGGAGGACAGTCATAAACAGAACCATGCAGGAACCAGACGCCGGTGGGCCAAAGCATGTAATAACCGAGAGAAAGCTAATGCTCTGTGCGAGGGAGAATCCAGCGTGATTTAGTAGCGCCGTCAATGAGCTGGGCAAGAACAATGGTTCAGTAGCCTGGTAGAGAAATGAGGATGGGGCGGGGTGGGGGGAACGGGCAGCGACTAAGGACACGGAGCGAGGTAAAAGAAGGGGGGAAAGATTAGTTTAGGTTGCAAGCCTATGGATTGGGACGCAGCCGGCCGAGGCATTCTGCGATATGGGAGATTTTGTAGGTGAGGCGGCGGCATGATGGGCCTAATGAACATATGCTATTGATAAAATTCCAATTTAGAGGAAGAAAAAGTGATAATCTTTAGTTGTCTAATGCTGATGATTGAGCTACCAAATGTATAAATACAAGTACACAGCAGGCCACAAGCATTAAAGTACTTTTATATGCATTTTCTACTGACTTCAGTCACTTTAGTGGCTCACACGTGCAAACACTTGCTGTCCTTTATCCTGAATTTATTTTCTTTTCTTCCAATACACACACACAGACATAAACACAGTGCAATCACATTAAATTGGGGGTTCAGTTTGTGTAAATGTCAAGTCATTAGTGTGGTCCAGTCTCCTCCTGTTGAACTGGACCACGTTAAAAATAATCGATTAACAGTGATTACTTTACACCGTGCTCTCTTTTTCCCTGTCGCTATCTTTGTTTTATGTCCCTCTCTTTCTCAACTTCGGATCTTATACAAAATTTTGTATAACAAATGAATTAATGGCACAAAACGAATGACAATGAGGGAAATAGATTTAAGTAATTATTATTAGCCAGTATTCAGTAAGAGTTTGCTATTGAGAGAAAGTCTAATAAATAATGAATAAAGTTAAAACAACTTTTTTTTTATCCCCACAGCACACAAAATCTTTTATTTATCATCATTTTAGTTTTCATGATTGTAGTTTTCACAAATACCTATAGATGGGTCGTGACGGTGCTTTGTATACCAGCAGCTGTAACAAAACAAATCCACAACAAAATTAATAGATACCAGCTAATATCGGGTATGTTAAGTTATGTTGGCTTGCTTTTCTTTTTGGCTGATCCAGCTTGGGATTCATAACAGGTATGTGATCAACCTTTAAAGTGATAATCATTTTAAACCATGGTTTATTCTGGGAAACCAAATATCTTGTCTTTATCCCTGGAAATTTAAATCTGCATGTCATTGGAGGTTGAAAATAGATAGGCGCAGTAGACATGGAACTGCACAGTGAATGTTTCCCCAGTGAAGACAGAGATACTGTGGTTGTCAAGCAATGTGCACTCAGCTCAAAAGGGGGCACAATTGTAAAAGACTAAGAGAGACACACACCAGCTAGTCAATTTATGCATTTCATTCAATGAGCACTGTATAAACTTTACTTACTGTTCTACAAATTGTTTACAGCTATGTCAATATATTTATTGCCTCTCGTTGTGTTTACATTTATTTTATATTTTAGCCATATTTTTCATCTCTTTTTTTTTTTTGTTTTAATATGATTTCTTTGCTTCTACTGGCCAAATTTAGTCTTTCCATACAGCATTTAGCGACCATTCTTGCACGGAGCTTATGATCCAGATTTTGCATTGCCGATGGCGGCGTGGTGGTTAGCACGATCACCTCACGGCAACAAAGGTCCTGGGATATATGTGTGCAGAGTCTGCATTGGCACTCCGGCGTCCTCCCGCCTTCCAAAGACACATTTGTGAATTAGGTCAGCTAATCTAAAGACTCTGAATTGCCCGTAGGAATGTGGATGTGAGCGTGAATGGTTGTTTGTATCTGTGTTTCACTTTAGTGGAACAAATGCTTTCACTCCGTGGATGGTTCACCGGTTCAAAGCAACAATGGTGAGGGAAATTAATCGCAGCAGTTTCTCTGCCATTTCCTGTATATCGAGATCATTCTCTCTGCCGAAAGCCGTCCCGTCTTGAAAAAAAAATGGTTCATTGCAATTGAGCAAACTGCCTCTAATTTCTGACCCAGCAAATATAATATGGAACGAAGCGGTAAATTTGTAGGGCTGCACCTAATTGGTTAGAGCTTCATTCATGATCTTGACCTACACTTTGCTATCGTCATAATCTTACAAAACCGTTGCAGGTTTTTCTCACGTTTGATCTTTCTTTATGTTTCACTTTATGGACAACAAATACACACACGTAGAATTCCAATACTATGTAATCAAACATTTGGCATTAACTTAATGGTAGATGTTTTTACAGTTGCGTTTGCACACTTCTCTAAAGAACCAAAAGCCTAATTCCACTTTTGCGTCCACTTCTTTTGCTGGGTAGATAGACAACCAGTGAATCAGCGTATTGGTTGAAATCAACAGGGGGGCATGGACTTCACCTGCCAACACACACCCACCCCTCAGTGGATTCTCGTGTGTGTGTGTGTGTGTGTGTAAGCTTGTGGCTGTATCATTACGTTCCATCTGAGAAAAGACAATCAACAAAAAAACAGGTTCTTTGATGGGGATGCCTAGAGGAGAAATTATGCTGTGTGTGTGTGTGTTTCTTTATTCAAGTGTAGTAAAGACACAGTCTGTGTATGCACAAGCGTGTTTGTGTGTATATCTTTGTGTCTGTTTCAATTGTGTCCTCACCGTGCTGGCTGCAGTCTAGTGCGTCTCATTGTATGCACAACCAACCCCACATCAAAGTGAACTGCACCCGCGAGGACATATTTAAAAATCAATGCGATCTTGGAAGTCACTAAAAAATTAATATCATTCACTGGTGCCTTGCACTCTTTAGCACACACACACACACACACACAAGTGAGCACAACTTCAATACCACTTACGACTCACCGAGAAAAAAGCGGCGTTGGTGCCTGATCTCTGGGAGATCAGCGACAGTGGCTCAATAGCTCTGCTGCTGGAGGATCAAACAACACATGGCCCTACATGTTTTATCGTATTCCACAGGTCATCCATCATCTGTGATTACTCACGCTAGCGTGTTTGAATCATGTCTCTGCATCACAGGACCTTCAAAGGGAGGAGAGAGCGGCAAGATATGCTCACGCACTGTTAAAAGGCTGACATTTGTGTATTAAAAGTGCTATTCAGATGCTATGACAATGTCCAATGATTTTGTTTGTAAGGAAACACATGAAGGAACCAGGAAAAAGGTTTGCATTCTGACTCCCGCCGGCTACAAAAACAAGCGTGGGGAGTTGATGTTGGGTTTGAGAAAATAGATAATTTTGTCCTGTCTCATTCTTCTTAATGGATAATAAGTTTACAAACTGTTACATACAATGTAGTCTAACTGTTAATGTCTCGTTAGTTTCAAACAAGAAGAGTAAACTGTCACATTGTTGAGCCAGAATAGAATTTAGACTTTTTTATTTGTCTGCAAGTAAACTTTCCCCCATTGATTTTAGAGTCATAAATGTATTGTAAGTATTAGCACCTGGTTTTCATAATCTTGTTTTTATGATTGTTCACAGCCTTTGGTATACGACGAAGAGGGATAGAACATAGAACACAGGCAATGGGAGGTGTCAGAGGATTGCTTTTGCTGAGCATTTTATGACATTATATAATGTAATATATTAATATAATAATCACTATCATCCAAGGGGGAGGAGTGTGCAGGAGCATTCTTCATTTTCATTGGTTTGTCCGACCTTTAGCCACCCCACCGGGCATAATCACATAAAATCATTAAAACTCCACGTTGACTGTACATACGGTACTGCAGCGTTTCCCGAACAACATGAATTCCACTTATGCATAGTATACCCACTCAGAGGGTTATGCTGCTTCTGGCTTTTTTATTCATGTAAACCTATTATACTTATTATCCACTGCGAAGTGCAGACATTAGTCTAACTGCATTGCCATTTGACTGCAGGAACTCTGATATATTACATGATTGATTTCCAGCACCGCCTGGACAACTGGACTGATAGAGTCCAACTCTGTTATCAAATGTGTTGCTATCCCGTATCAAGTCAATGCCGTATATTATATACTAAATTGTGCAAGTTTGCAGGAAAAAATCTCCACAATATTGGACTATAATGTATCAACTGCACAACATGCATTGGATCAAAGCAACACTGGATTATTTCTGCCAGTCAAGCAGAGCAGGAGGAGCTGCCACAAATTATGCCACAAATTTATTTTTTATTCATATATATCTATACCCAGTAAGATGTCAATTGAAAAATAAGATATTTCACCGATCTATTGTGGAAATTAAAAAAATTCTGATGAGATTATGAATTGACGTGTAATGGGAAATGATTACCTCTATTTCTTGTAGAGAACTGATTACATTGTATTTTAGGCTGTACAATTAACATATAAATGCGGACATGCTTTGCTTCAATCTACACATTCAGTAGCAAAAGTAAATGCAGTTTTCTCATTTTTAAATAATGACTTACTGTAATGTAAAATACTTCCACTGTGTGCTGTGTGTACTCTTCTGTTAATTAATATAGTTATGCATCTCAGATTTAAGTGTCTTCACGGATCAGTTTGAATTGTTTCATGTTGATTTTTTTCTGTAATTCTGCTGTTCAATGGAAGATAAATTCTACATTGTATTTAGGACACCAAAGCGTGAAGTCATTATCAAGGCTGTCGTCATATGATGCTGAGGAGGTCCACTTGACAGGTCAGTAATTAAATGTTTTAGAAGTACTTGTGTACTTTGTACAGACTACTTAAAGGGATACTCGCTATTAGAGCCAAATGGGGACATTTACAATTCAAAACATGGGAAAATACAGAGATTTTCATTCAAATAAACAGGCAGGCAACTAAAAAGCAAGCAAATCCAACGAGACAGATATTCGATGAAATAGTCAGGCATAAAGACGGATGAATAAAAATGTACGCTTTGCCAAGTTGTCATCTTGCAGGACAAACAGGATATGACACGTCGTTCCCAGAGAGACGTTGTCACCCAAACTGACGAACAAACAAACAAAGAAGAGAGATTGATGTTGTATGCGAATTGCATCACAACAATGTGTCTGTCCTATGTAAATTCAATATTCACATTCTGTAAATGACACCGAAACTCATTAGTTTCAAAATATCAAAATGTTGTGTTGTTTGAGACCTGAGAGCATAATTGTGTTATTGTCTAATGTCTTGGATTCTTGCCACTGGCTGTAAAAAATATTGGTTTGTTCATAATGACATATTTGGGAAACAGTAAGCAGTATTAGCAGCCAACATGTGTAAATACTGAAGCTATGACTCTTCTTGCCCAGTGGACCTGAGAACCTTCATCGTCTTTTCCCGCAGAAAATATGCCATTGTCTTTGCACAGAATTTAACTGAAAATGTTTTAATGTTTCTTCGCTCCAAGTATGTGGATATTTGGGATGTTTACTTTTTTGACAGATGTCAAGCACTAAAACAGCCACTCGATAATTACCTCTTTGGAAATAAAATATTAAATTCTTGATTCGTAGTTTGAATATTCTTTCACAAAATCAGAAAAAAAAAGTTTCCCCATAGAAAACCTATTTTTTCAGACACAGCTAACCGCTGCCACAACCTGTTCACCGTCTGGCAGGCAACACAAGCAGTATCCAGTTCTGTTCAACGAAGCAGCTTCTCTCCATACAAGCTGCGCAACTCCATGACGTCTTCTCCACAACGCCTGGAAAAATGCACTATTCATATAAACCTCAGCTTCAACATGCATGTACTAATGAAACGTGTTTCACTTTTACACTTTATTATTATTTGATGTATCACTGTGCAACTGCCTTTGCTTTACCCACATTCTCACTGCTCCTCAAGGCCTTTTCATACTTGCAGACTGCATTTAAATTGCACATATTTTCTACGAGGTATATATATTGTATGTATCAATATACACATACATCATTATCTTATTTACTTCTAAACTGCATGGGATTCCAGTTACACTTAAACTTCAACATTAAATTGGCATTTTAAAAAGGCACTCTTTCCCTCACTGCATTCTCTGTTGTTGATTTGTATTGAGCACAGGTTCACTCGTCGAACACTAACTAAATGCAAACAAAGGCCCACTTGAGCGGACGCCTCCATCAGTGGCTGGTAATGGGAGAGGACTGTCAGCTGCTTCGCTACGAATACAGGAGATGTCCTTCAAAATCATAGGTTCTACATCTCACAGCTATTTTAAGTGTTCATGTGTGTATGATTAAGTGAAAGAACAAATAGGGGAAGACACAAAGAATTAATTAATCATAAGGATGTGACAGCACCTGAGAAAACCATTAAGGAACAAAGCTATTGAGCTTTATTTACTTATGCTGCATTGCTTTGATCCTTTCAACTCCGCAATTTTGTGGATTTAAATGGCCTTTTGATGATCAGCGTAGATCTCTGTTGTTCTGCGAAATCAGCCAAGAGAGAATAGCAGAGTCAGTTTATCCGTGCTCTGTGCAAGTATTTCCCTGCTATTGCAATTGGTGTGTGTTACTATACTGTATGTTGGGAGTATGCGCATGTTTTTATTTTATTATTATTGGCTCAGCATCTTCTCTGAGTGGGTTGGTAGTTAGTGTGTGTAGAACAGCCAGGACAAGAGGCTGTGTATATGTGACCGTGTGAAGGAGTACAATCATTCCATTTGCACAATAATGAAGAGGGGTCGGAAGCCATCGTCGGTATTTGCCTCACATCTAATTGTGCTCATGTTTTAATGGACTGAGTGCTCTATTATTTTGCTGACCCCGGCCTCAATTACAATGAACAGAGCCAGAGGCATCAGCGCATGTGTGTGTATCTGTCCGTGTTTGTTGAAAAACTACTGCCCCGCTAACAGCAGTTATTGGAAGTGGTCCTGATTATCAGATAGCCGGGATTCACCGATAATTCTGTGAGAGGTTATCAAATTAAAGAGGAGTGCATTGATTTGGAATTAGATGATTTTAACCTGTTTTAGCAGTTATGTGTATGAAAACATCTAAAAATGTAATGTAAGAGATTGCTGTGATGTTTATTACACACATTCATGTTTGCCAGAGAAATAATTTTAATCACTCCTCGGATTTCCTCAAAATAAGTGTCAGGCAGGAAGGAGGAGGACTCGGACGCAGAGGGTTCAGCTGATATTGCTTTTTATTACTAACAAGAAAAAACTGAAAATCTCTTAACGAGGAAACAAAGGTCGCGATCAAAGTTCAAAAGGAAAAAACTCAAAATCTCTCTTAATGAGGAAAAAGGTTGAGATCAAAATTCAAAAGGCAAAAACTCAAAATCTCACTTAAACGAGGAAATGTAACAGGGATCAAAAGGACGTGACAAACGTTATCGGACTTGACGTAACTCGTGACGTGAGGGCTGGTGTGCAGGGCAAAACAACAAGACACACTGGCACAGGACAAGGGGCGACGCAGACTATAAGTACCCATGAGGGAGTTGTGGGAACAGGTGGACACAATCAGGAATCAGGGGAGACAATCAGACTGGTGACACATGAGGAAGGGCAAGGGACCTGAAACGAGAGGGAGTTAGTTTCCAAAATAAAACAGGAAGTCAAAAAACAACTGGAGACAGGACAAAAACGCAACTTGACATACAGGTGTGACATTACCCCCCCCTCAAGGCCGAATACCAGGCGGCCTTGGAATGTCCGGGTGTGCTCTATAAAAATCTCGAATGAGATCCGGGTCCACTATGAAGCTAGACGAGACCCATTGTCGTTCCTCTGGGCCGTAGCCCTCCCAGTCCACGAGGAACTGCCTGCCCCGTCCCCGCTTACGTACCGCCAGCAGTTTCCTCACCGTGTAGACCGGCCCCCCCTCGACCATTCGAGGGGGTGGGGGTGGCTTGGGGTTTGGCACCATTGCGCTCTCCTTCGCTGGTTTGATTTTGCTGACATGAAAAGTTGGGTGTACCCTCAGGGACCGGGGCAGACGGAGGCGCACAGCTGCTGGATTGATAATCCTCGAGATGGGGAACGGGCCGACAAAGCGAGGGGCCAGCTTTCGTGATTCGACCTGCAAGGGTAGGTCCTTGGCTGAGAGCCATACTCGCTGGCCGGGCTGGTACACTGGGGCCGGTCTCCTCCTGCGGTCCGCTGCTTTCTTCACTCTGTCCCCTTGTCTGATCAGCGTCTGGCGTGCCGCTGCCCAGATGCGGCGGCAGCGGCGGACCAAGGCCTGGGCGGAGGGCACAGACACCTCTGGTTCGGACTCGGAAAACACAGGGGGTTGGTAACCAAAAACGCAATGGAAGGGAGACATGCCAGTGGCGGAGGTGGGAAGGGAGTTATGGGCGTACTCTACCCACGTCAGGTGTTCGCTCCATGACGCAGGGCTCTGGGCCACCAGGCACCGGAGGCTGGTTTCCAGTTGTTGATTGAGGCGCTCCGTCTGTCCGTTGGCCTCGGGATGGTACCCCGATGTGAGGCTAGCTGTGGCTCCGATGAGCTTACAGAACTCCTGCCAGAACCGCGAGACAAACTGGGGCCCCCTATCGGACACAATGTCTCTGGGGAACCCGTGGATCCTAAACACGTTGTTCATCATGCAGATAGCGGTCTCTTTAGCGGTGGGCAGCTTGGGTAGGGCTAGGAAGTGTGCCATCTTTGAAAATCTATCCACCACGGTCAACACCGTGGTGTTCCCCTTGGAGGTCGGTAGCCCCGTGACAAAATCCATCGAGATCTCTGCCCACGGCCGGGACGGGATGGGCAGCGGCTGTAGCAAGCCTGCGCGGGCTCTGGAGGAGTTCTTGTTCCTGGCGCAGACGGAGCATGCCTCAACGTACTCCCTGACCTCCGGCTCCATGGACGGCCACCAGAACCTCTGCGTGATGGCGAACATGGTCCGACGTACGCCCGGATGGCAGGTGAGCAAAGACGAGTGAGCCCAGTGGATCACCTGTGGGCGCAGATTAATAGGGACAAACAGACGATTATCTGGGCACCCACGAGGTGGGGGGGTCTCACCGTTGGCCTGCTTCACCTTGGTTTCTATAGGCCAGGTAACCGCTCCAACCACACAGTGTAGTGGGAGGATGGGCTCAGGTTCCCTGGCCACGGGCTCCGGGCTGAAAAGACGGGATAAGGCGTCAGGCTTGGTATTTCTTGATCCCGGTCTGTAGGAAAGGGAAAAATCAAAACGGTTAAAAAACAAGGACCAGCGGGCTTGACGGGAATTCAAACGCTTGGCCTTCTTGATGTACTGCAGGTTCTTGTGGTCTGTCCAAACCAAAAAAGGGTGCTGTGCCCCCTCGAGCCAGTGCCGCCACTCCTCCAGCGCCGCCTTCACTGCCAGCAGCTCACGATCTCCCACGTCGTAGTTCCGCTCCGCTGCAGTCAGTCGTCGCGACAGGAAGGCACAAGGATGAAGCTTGTTGTCAGACTCTGCTCGCTGGGAGAGAATGGCCCCGATCCCATTATTGGAGGCGTCCACCTCCACCACAAACTGGCGAGCCGGATCAGGGAGCGTGAGGATGGGTGCTGTAGTGAAGCGCCGCTTAAGCTCCTGGAAGGCTGCGTCTGCCTCGGCGGACCAGTGAAACGCCACCTGCGGGGAGGTAAGAGCATGGAGCGGGGCTGCTGTCGCGCTGAAGCCTCTGATAAACCGCCTGTAAAAGTTAGCAAAACCGAGAAATTGCTGTACCTTCTTGCGGCTATCAGGAGTTGGCCACTCTACTACCGCGCTTACTTTAGCCGGATCCATCTGAACCCTCCCAGGGGCTACGATAAAGCCCAGGAAGGAGACAGTATCGGCATGAAATTCACTCTTTTCCGCCTTCACATATAACCCGTTGTCCAAGAGACGTTGCAGGACGAGTTCAACATGGTTCCTATGGGTGTTTAGGTCGGGGGAATAAATCAGAATGTCATCTAAATACACATACACAAACTGGTCTAAAAAGTCTCTTAACACATCGTTTATCATCGCTTGAAAAACTGCTGGGGCGTTTGTGAGACCAAAGGGCATGACCAGGTATTCATAATGTCCAGACGGCGTGTTGAATGCCGTTTTCCACTCATCCCCTTCCCTAATGCGAACCAGGTGATAGGCGTTGCGTAAGTCCAGTTTGGTAAAAATCTGCGCCTGTTGAAGCTGGTCGAATACTGAGGTCATGAGAGGTAGAGGGTATCTGTTCTTAACGGTTATGTCGTTAAGCGGGCTGTAGTCAATGCAGGGGCGAAGGGTTCCATCCTTCTTTCCCACAAAGAAAAAACCTGCCCCTGCTGGGGACGAGGAAGGTCGGATCAACCCCGCCCTCAGGGAGGATTCGATGTAGTCCTTCATGGCCTGCCTCTCGGGCCCGGAAACAGAGTAAAGACGGCCCTTCGGGATGGTGGAGCCGGGCAGAAGGTCAATGGCGCAGTCGAACGGGCGATGAGGTGGTAGAGCTGTGGCCTTGCTCTTACTAAAAACCTCAGCGAGGTGGTGGTAGCAGCTTGGAACTTGGGTCAGATTGGTGATCTCCGAGTCTGTGACAGGGTGAGTGACGACACGGTTTAGCGTGGGGTTCTTCCCTTGGGGGCATGATTCCCGACATTGGGTCCTACAACCCTCCCCCCATACCATAATGTCCCCGGTGCGCCAGTTTATGTGTGGGTTGTGATGAATTAACCATGGGAACCCGAGGATGAGATGGTGCAGAGGTGAGTGTATTAAATACAGCTGTATGCGCTCCCAGTGATTGGTGATGCGAAGCTCCACCGGTTCTGTAACATGGGTTATAGTGAACAATGCACTTCCATTAAGTGCGCTCGCTTTAACCGGTTTACTCAATGGGTCAACCCGAAGCCCCAGTCTTTGTGCTAACCCCCAGTCGATTAGGCTCTCATCTGCCCCTGAGTCAATCAATACCCCCAGCTCTAGGTTCTTATCCCGGTGCTTAATCCTCACTGTGGTCAATCGGCGTGGAGTAGGAGTTACTTCGGCGACTTGACTCACCGACTGGTTGGCCTTTACTGGACAGGCGGTGATGAGGTGGCCACGCTCGCCGCAGTAAAAGCATCTGCCCTCCTGGTAGCGTCGCTGTCGTTCCTCTTGAGAGAGCCGGGCCCTCCCCATCTGCATGGGCTCCTCCTCGCCTCCGGCACGGGTTCTTGAGAGTCGCTCAGGGGAGGTTTGACGCGATGCGGCGCCCCAGAGCGTCGGGGAAGAGCCAGGTGCGGCGGGTGTCCCTCTGGGCCCACGCTGCCGCCTCCGTTCCTGTAGGCGGTTGTCGGTGCGGATGGCGAGGGCGATGAGGGAATCGAGGTCCAGAGGCAGGTCCAATGGGACCAAGAGGTCCTGGATCTGGTCGGAGAGCCCTCTCAGAAAAACATCGTAGAGGGACGTGGTGTTCCACCCACTCTCCATCGCCAGGGTGCGAAAACGTATGGCGTATTCACAAACGGACTGTCCACCTTGCTTTATCTGACTGAGCTCACGAGCCCTTTCTCGGTCTGTTGCCACAGGGTCAAAAACAAGTCTGAGAGCGTCGGCAAACTTCTTTGGTGAAGAGCAAACTGCCGAACTCCTAGCCCACTCAGCGGTGGCCCATGCCTTGGCCCTTCCCGTGAGATGGGACATCATGAAGGCAACCTTGGACCGTTCTGTGGGAAAGTGCATCGGAGAGTGCTCGAAGTGCATTTCACATTCAATGATGAAGGACCTACTTTGTCCGATGGTTCCGGAGTATCGTTCCGGAGGTGCCAGCCTCGTGCACGCATCTGCTGGTGTGGCTACGGGAGGGGGCTCAGACGGCGTGGGGGGTTGTTCGGGAGAAGCCGCGGGGTTCCTGGAGAGCAAGGTGAGAATTTGTTCTACCTGACTGTTTAGGAGTCCCACCTGCGTGGTCATGGCAGTCTTAAACCCCTCCTGGCTTTGAGCAAGTCCCCGAACCCCTCGATCGAGGTCAGCAACAAGGTCTTCATGCTGCGCCAGTCTTGATGCTTGAGCGCGCAGCGCCTCCGTCAGCTGGTCCTTCTCTGCCGAGTCCATTCTGGCCAGTGTGTACTGTCAGGCAGGAAGGAGGAGGACTCGGACGCAGAGGGTTCAGCTGATATTGCTTTTTATTACTAACAAGAAAAAACTGAAAATCTCTCTTAACGAGGAAACAAAGGTCGCGATCAAAGTTCAAAAGGAAAAAACTCAAAATCTCTCTTAATGAGGAAAAAGGTTGAGATCAAAATTCAAAAGGCAAAAACTCAAAATCTCACTTAAACGAGGAAATGTAACAGGGATCAAAAGGACGTGACAAACGTTATCGGACTTGACGTAACTCGTGACGTGAGGGCTGGTGTGCAGGGCAAAACAACAAGACACACTGGCACAGGACAAGGGGCGACGCAGACTATAAGTACCCATGAGGGAGTTGTGGGAACAGGTGGACACAATCAGGAATCAGGGGAGACAATCAGACTGGTGACACATGAGGAAGGGCAAGGGACCTGAAACGAGAGGGAGTTAGTTTCCAAAATAAAACAGGAAGTCAAAAAACAACTGGAGACAGGACAAAAACGCAACTTGACATACAGGTGTGACAATAAGACCGAAAACAACCACACAAAAAAAACCTTAAGGAAGCAGTTTAATTTAACTGTAGGAATGCAACAAGAAATCAAGTATATTTAAATTAACATTTTCAGATAACCTTTTTACTCAACTTTGTGAACCACCGATTTGTATAAAGTGCACTCTTCTTATCTTTATTAAAATAACAGCGGTACGTATTTAAATCAGACTTCAACATGGAGAGAGATGGACTCAATGTGCAGAAAACTGCTTGCAGTGAATATCAGTTGCCACTGTCTGGATGGTTAGTTCAGTTCAGATTTATGTCAAACATGAGGGCATTATTTGAGCAGTAATACACACACTATAAAATAAAACAAACAATACAATGAATAAAATAAAAAAGGCTAATTGAAAACATTAAAGCAATGTACATTTAGTAAAAATACACTATATACTATTAGAGTAGTGTGTCGGGGTCTACTGCTGTACGGCAAATGTGACTCGGAAGGACAGAAAACTGATCTGGCTGAAAATGTATTTGGTAATTTAAGCATCTTAACAGAGCTTCCAGTTTGTAAAATGCACAACTTTCCTATTCAGCCAAAAAATATTGATTGCTCTATAGCTCCATTCAGGATTAATCAGTCCTCAGAAAGCAGTTGAATCCATTTCAAGTGATGTGATGTTGGACACAGATTATCAGGGCAGCATGGCTACAGTGGCTACAGTGACAGGAAATAAAATATTTCTTCCCCGCTTATTGCTATTCACGCTTTCCAGGGGCGACTAGCCCCTAATTATTCAGCTGCATAAATTACCTATCGAGCAGAGAGTGGAGTTACAGCATTGCAGGAGGGAGCCGGCCTGTCAGCTTCAAAGGGCCAAACCCTGCCTGAATCCTGTGGGCTTCACTCCACTTAACACCAGTCACTAGGTATATATGTCTAGGCGTACATAAGCTCAGCTTAAATGTCAGGGGGTAGGTAGCTCCCAAGAGTCAGGCTCAATATTGAATGGAATTCATATTTAACTCAGCTTGCTTGGCTTTCATGGCCTTCATTGGAATTACATGAAAAGAGGTTGAAGAAGAGGTCAACATCATGGCCAACTAAGACGATTCTGAATATCTTACATTTACATATTCGGTGACAAGGAATGATCTTAATGCGACATCATTTGGATTGGATTGGATACATCAAATCTGAGAACAGCCTTAATTTATAGATATTACATAATTTTCAAAGTTGGTAAAAATCCAGAAATGTTTCTATTAACTTTGTTCTCAGTTCTCCACTATGCTGTCTTCAAAGCGACAGTTTTTTTCTATATATTTTAATACCTCTCTAAACATTACACACTGCAGTGCTTTGAGTTTAACTGACACCAGCAGCAGCTTCAAAGTTGCTCACGGAGTGTGGATGGGTAAACTAAATGACCCCAGATCCTCCCGTAGGGATTTCTGTCAAGGTGCTGTTGAGCAATGTGCTTAACCCTCAGCTGCTCCGGTGGAGCTGTCAAGTATAAAAGAAACAGCAAGATATTACGTGGTTGCCGCGGTTATCTCCCATGTGTGAATGAGTGTAACTGATCCAATGAATGTGGAGCAGGGGACTGCAGAAAAAGGGCGAGACTGGTCAGCAAACCTTCCCAGGATAGATAAACTTAACCAAATGAATGATATTGCAGAGCAGGAACTTATTACCTGAGTTGGTCTGGTGTCTCTGAGGGTTGACTTGGCTTGGATGAATTCATAAGTACCAGCTTCCTCCAGCTGAAATGCTCGCTTATTACTCCTGCATGTCATTAACGTAGACTTTTTGAGGTTATACACAAGAGACATTAATGTGTCTTTCATAAAAAAATACCTTCATGGTGACTTTTAGGGGTTAAAGACATGTTTTTTGCTGGAGGATTGTTCGCCTTTATGCTCTGAATAACGCCTTGGCCACACTGCGTGTGTGATGGCGGCCTCAGTGAACAACTCCTGCTTTTCCTCTTGTGTTGTTCCCATGGATAGCGTGCCGCTGCTGGTTCTGCATGCTCTTTTTTCCAAGTAGAGTTGGGATTTCCAGAATGGCGATTTTCATTAGTGCGTTTTTTTTTTCTCTCAAATGTTTTGCTTTACATGTTGTGACCCAGCTACTTGAGCCTGTTTGAGGACAGTCCTACAAATGTCACTCACAAAATATGTAGAAAAGAAAACAAATCCAGCACCCCTGCTTCATCTTGTAGTATTGTAGTAAAAACTCCCACCAGTATGACAGCATACCAACATGTGAATCGTTTTTTTCAGGCAAATCATTTCCACATACATACCAAACCCTAAACCTCTACCTGAAATTACTTTATTTTTAAAATTTAAATTTTTTTAGAATTTTATTTTGTACCGCCCTGTTTGAAAATTTTTAACAAAATAGAAAAATTGCATAAAGCAAGCTAATCCACTTTTCCATGTTGATAAGAGCATTAAAATGAAAAAAAATGAAGGCACATTTCGAATAGATAAAAACTTAATTGAATTAATAACTTAATTAATTGTGATTAATTGTGATTGTGATTAATTTTGAGTTAACTATGACATAAATATAAATATTTTAATTGTTTGCCAGCACTAGTTTTCATTACAAATGTGTCTGTTTCGACCAGAAGGCTCTTAATTTAAAACAAAAACTAAAATGTTGTTTGTTTTTTAGTGTGCCGTGAAACAAGCGGAATGCCGAACATTTTGGCAAGATCTGAATCATTTGATGCAAGAAATCTTGCAGCAGATATGCAACGAAACAGTCGTGTGACGGCTCTAACCTGTGAACAAAGCCACCAAAAAAAGCAAAATGTTCTGCAACGCACGTGTGCTCCACACGCATAGTTTGGCCTGCAGACCCTCTCAAGCTATGAGCTAAGATGATATGTGAAAAGAACAAGTCTTTTTGTTGTTGTTGTTGCAGAGCTATGTGTCACAGTGTGGTGCACTTCCTGTCTTATTTTGTAGTTTTCTGCCACTCGTGTCCCCGGCAGTGTTAATTTTGTCGACGAACACTATGACGGAAATTTTTCGTTAACGACCCTTTTTTCCATGACTAAAACGAGACTAAGACGTGATGAAAATGATCTTAAAAAATAAAAACTATGACTAAATCTATTCTAACTTTGTTAACGAGACGAGACGAGACGAACATGTTGGTGACTGACGAAGTCAAGATACTTTTTCCCCCTAAATTTGCACGCAGTTAACAGACAGGCAAAGTATGGCGGATATTAACGCGTCAAGATGACGTCATCCACGAACCCAGAACGCGCGCGCTGCGGTGGTTCTTGTGCACCGACTACGGACCGCGACGACTATTTTACGCTTCGGCGAGTTTGAATGTGAGCTTCGTTAGTTTAGCTCAGCTGTCTCGGTTTAGCTGACTGTTAGCAGGCTGAAGCCACGCTGCTTCACAGAAACATGAAGACCAGTTTAAAAGACTGTCGGACCTTTCCGCTCTGCCTCTGGCGACGGCAGGCAGCGTTTCCTCGGCTGGATGAGACGCTCCGTTACAAACGCGTCTAACATAATACACTCATTGCAGGTTCTGAAGCCTCACGCATTTCAACTATAGTTCACGCGCCACATCGTGAGAAGACGGTGTTAAACCGCCTCGGCCGCCGTACGTTCGTTATTAAGCAACATAGAGGTGCGCACACACGTGACAGGTGGCCCTGTCAAAAGCATTGCAAGTAAACAGACAAAGACAACAAAGTGTTGCGTTTATGTCCCTGGTCTTCATGAAGTTGACTTTACACACTTGCCAATTTGTTAAATTGCCTTGAAAATAAATGCTTTGCTATTTGTTAAAATCCAAATCCTTTCATGTAATGATTTTTCACTTCATTTATATCAGCTCACACAAACACTTCAACCATTTGTTCTTGGCTCGGCTCCTCCGTCAAATTTTACAACCCACTGTGGCCCGCGAGTCAAAAAGTTTGCCGACCCTGCTATAGACCTGTCCTAGGGACATCTGATGGACAACCAAGTACTGCAAGCTAGACTACTATGCAGCTGTAGACACAACACAGGGGGACCCCCTGTGTTGTGTCTAAAAGGAGTTTAATATGGCTATTAAATGTGACTAAAACTAGACTAAAAACTAGACATTTTAGTCTAGTTTTCGTCGACGAAAAATAGACTAAAACTAAGAAGGATTAAAATTACTAAATGTGACTAAAACTAATATGCATTTTTTGTCTAAAGACTACGACTAAGACTAAATAAAAAATAGCTGCCAAAATTAACACTGGTCCCTGGGTAACTCCACTTCCTGCCTGGTCCTGTCATCCCCTGTGATTGTCGGATTGTTTCCACCTGTGTCCAATCACCTGCACCTCCCGTGTGTATTTAAGCAGTGTGTGTTGTTTGACGTCTGCGGAGGTGTTCCGTGTCCCTGAGCCGGGCCGACCCCCGGAGGCTCTCCAGCCAAATAACTGTCAGCTGGGCCGACCCCCGGAA
The DNA here is from genome assembly GCF_964276395.1 of Gasterosteus aculeatus. Lineage (NCBI taxonomy): Eukaryota > Metazoa > Chordata > Actinopteri > Perciformes > Gasterosteidae > Gasterosteus > Gasterosteus aculeatus. Next base: position 16,411,246 of record NC_135700.1, on the reverse strand, counting down.
ACTCCCCGGCCGTTTGCCTGGCTGCCGGGCCGACCCCCTGAGGCTCCCCGGTCGCCTGGCCGCCCGGCGGGCCACCCGCCTGAGTTTCCCGGGCGGTCCGACCAGCGTCTCTCCCCGCCCCTTGTCTGTTCTGTTCTAGTTTAGGACCGTCTGGGATTCGGCCTGTGGGGGGTGGGGGGGTACTGTCACGGCGTGGTGCACTTCCTGTCTCATTTTGTAGTTTTCTGCCACTCGTGTCCCCGGGTAACTTCACTTCCTGCCTGGTCCCGTCATCCCCTGTGATTGTCGGATTGTTTCCACCTGTGTCCAATCACCTGCACCTCCCTTGTGTATTTAAGCAGTGTGTGTTGTTTGTCACTTTTGGCGTCGTTGTCTTTTGTCATGGATGTCCCTGTCTACCGTCTGAATCTCCCTCGTTCCTGCCTGCCTTTTTCCCCCCCGGTTCGTGTGTGTTTTTGCCAGCTGGCCTTTTACTTTGTTGGGTTTTTGACTATTAAAGTATTTTTCGTGAAAGTCTGCGTTTGAGTCCTGCCTTCCTACCCAACCCTGACACTGTGTTCCATTTCTTGGCTGGATGCAGTGGGGTCTTTGGCGTGTTGTCAGTCAGCCAGCATAAACCACAAATTACTATTGTTTGGCAAACCTGCATGAACAAATATTCGTATAAAAAAAGGCCATGGGACCATCTTTAGTTATTCTTTAAATGAATATAATAAATGTGCGGTGGCATTTTTACATTGTAGTTTAGATTTCAACGTCTGCTTTTGAATAATGATGATGGCCTCAGGGGTTGAGTGTGTCTCTTTGGCCTGAGTGTCTTCAGTTTGACAATAAAAGCTAAATATGCCCCACTAATGTCATATAAATGCCACTCCAGTGCTAGTGCTGTAATTGCCACTCTGACTCAGTAGGCTCTGACATGGCGCGCACTGACTAAATTACACAATATTACTACACTAAACTGGAGCTCCAAGATATTTACTGTGGGCACTAACGATGGATGGACCCAACAACAATAGTGAAGATGAGATAATACAATGTAAAATATTAAAGAATGTTTCTTTTTAAAGAGACACTATGATCAATCATGAATTTCATATAGCTATAAGATGCACAAGAGGAAATAACAGACAGGATGACGATGGATAAACTGTACTTACCTTGATACAACCAGGGATGACAAAAACACAAAAAGCAAAAAAGAGACTCTTCCCATGCAGTCCCATGCAGCTAAACACTGATTTCTTCATTCATAAGTTAGTAACAATGAGTCCAAAATAACCATGTGGTTAAAGCAACACAAAAAAAAAAAAAAAAGTATAAGAAGGGAGGTGACAAATACAGAAACCAAAGACAAGACATCTTAAAGTCCCAGTGTAAAGCATCTTAACAACACTTACTGGCCTCTTTAGTATCATAAGCCTCTGTTATCGTTTTAAAATGTTTGAAGACTCATCCTGCATTCTTTTTTGCGTTTGCAAAAATACTTTAGCCTGAAACCAGATTAAATGTTTGTGAAGGTCACCCCCAACATACTGTCCAAAAGCATGTTATCCTTGGAAGTAGGCATCTGTCCACTTTGGGTTCAGTTCGGGTTTTCAGTTCAAAGATTCCTCCAAGATTCCAAAGATACCTCGATTCCTGGTTGCGTCTCCTCCGGTCGTTGTTAAAACATGTTTGGCATGTTTTACAGAGAAGATGTCTTTGAAAGACTTTGTCTCAACTAAATCCAAGATATTTCCAAATAGCAGAATATCTGTTCTTTTTTACCACGAGATCTTTGTCATCAACCAAATGTTGCTGTGCAGTTTATCGTCAGCGCTACCCAGTTTTTCCCTGTCATGCAGCTTCATTCACTCATAGTGATAAATGCGATAATGTGGTCTACTTAGATACAAAAAATCTAAAGTAATCCGTCAGTTTTTCACCACAAACCTAATGCATATCATATTTTCACTGTTCACTGCATTCTTTCATACCGATACTTCTGCCTTTGGTGTCATGTTTCTTGTTAAACCATTCACCATTGGGGCCTGATTACAATGTTTATTACCCGTCAGCCTACACAAAGCCCAGAACACAGAGAAAGCAGCGGCGGCGACGCCATGCAGGCTAATCTGCCAGCCATGCGAGCCTTCGGGGCAGGGTTTAGTAATGTGATTTAGATGAGTTTCCCACGCTGGTGTGTCACCGCCGTCTTTCCTCAGTGCTCTGGCGACAGTCCCTCATTACACACTGTGCCACCGTCAGCCGTATCGCCAACGAGCGTGGCAGTTTTTGACACCGGGACACCCGCTTTGCGCTCGAAATGACGGAGAAGAACGAGGAAGGTATAGGGGAAGGACAGATTCTACAGAATAAGATTAAAAAACTGTTGGAAATTCCAAAAACAGTTGGAAATTCCTTCCTGTCCACTCTTTAAAATGACATGCTTTTGCGTAATTAAAGTGTATGAACATGTTTGGCCTGTCACTACACTGTAGCCCTTGAAATTGCCTCTTTAGAAAGATTGATGACATGGCTTTACTTGGGGAATTTAGAATCTCTGAAATATTAACACCGTGATTTGGGTTTATTTGGTTGTCACACTTACGACAACTATGCCCTGATGTCTTCCAAATATGCTCCGGTTATGGAGTATTTGTATTAAAATTTGAGTTGGCAGTTCTCTCTCTTTAACTCCAGCTTAGATTCTATAAGAGCTGAACTCTGAAGAGCTCTGTGGAGATTAACGAGAGTTGCCTAATTATTGTATTTTTGAGAAGAAAGTTGGAATGAGTACAATAGATTATCTGAATACATTCCCTTTTTTGCCACTGTGTCCATCCAATGTTTACTTTTGCTTGATGGTAAAAATCTGATTACAGACAGAAAAATAAGCAGAGCAAAAAGAGGGAGAGAATTTGGGACTCATGTGTTTGCTCTCTGATTGTTCTTTGTAGATGTGGTAGGTGTGCCGCTTCAGTTCTTCTTCCTTCCTTCCCCAAACCTTTCTCCCTGCAGGGAGGCTGAATGAACAAGGCCTTACCCCATTCCAAAAGAAGAGGGAATGACAGGCAGCTCCACCTGTTGTGTGTGTGCGTGTATTTGTGTGTGATTGTTTATGAGTGAGCTCTCTGTAGATGCAGAGAACAAAGCAGCGCAGCAAAGCAGTGACTTTCAAGCGTTCTTCATTAACCCCCCAGCTGGGTTGTCAAAATGCCTGTGTATCCTTTGGAACTAAATCAAACAAAAGCAAACAGCCAAGAGTATTAGGATTTGCAGTCTTTCCATTTAGCTCCAGACCAGACATCATCAGGATTTTTTGGGGAACAAAGAGGACCTTGAGAAGCCAGGACAAGGGCAAATTTCTTAATTTCTCGCCCCTGTGGTCTTCTTCTACTCCAGTCCCAATTAGAGAGCCTAGTTATCTCCACCAACCAATTATTTGATTAGAGGGAAGACGAGTTTAAATCATTTAGGCCACTCCATAGTAACGAGAGGACACTATAGGATCCCAGAGATCTACCAAATACTGCAGGGTTAAGCCTCAGTGTGAAGGGATACGATCTGAAAAGCTTCCAAATAATTGTAACCTTGCAGACATTCAGCTTTTACAGGCACAGCCGAGCGCGCGCACACACACACACACACACACACACACATATACTGTATATACAATGTACATATTCACACCCACACTCACTTCTTGGTTCTAATAACTCAAAGGGAATTTTGAGTTGAAAGAGCACCGTTTGAATTGTTTCTTTTAATAAAACATTTCTGATAAAATAAGCAAACAAAAGTCAATAGAGAAAAATGTTTGGACGTTGGATTATTAAATGGCAGCATGTTCTGAAGTGATCCACTCAAATTGCCTCAATATTTGTCAAAATCTACCAACATGCAACTGATTAAATTTCATTCTTAATATATGCACAGGCAAGATGGTGGCTTTGAGATCAAAATGACACATTGCATTTGGCATCAGTCACCGCGATCTTTCCACGTCGGCAACCGTTGCTGTGGACGATGCTCAACCTTGAATATTAACTGCAGAAATATAATTGTTGAGAAAAGACCAGGCTGCCTTTTTGCTGGGGAAGAAATATGCAATTCTCCAATTTAGTTTTAATTGGCATCACAAGGGTTGACCAGGGTAACTTTAAATCATCTTCCTCCCTGGTATTTTTGGCTGTAACATCATCACGTCTGGTGTATTGTTTTGTGTCACGGAGTGGTTCACTTCCTGTTGTATTTTGTAGTTTTCTGCCACTCGTGTCCCCGGGTAACTTCACTTCCTGCCTTGTCCCGTCATCCCCTGTGATCGTCTAATAGTTTCCACCTGTGTCCAATCACCTGCACCTCCCTTGTGTATTTAAGCCGTGTGTCTCTTGTGTCACTTGTCGCGTCATTGTCTTTCGTCACGCATGTCCGTGTCCCTTGTTGTGGATAGCAGTAGTTGCATGCCTGTGTGTTTTTGCCCCTTGGCCTTTTTGACCTTTGACTATTAAAGTCCTTTTGTTCCTGCAAGTCTGCATTTTGAGTCCTGCCTTCCACCCCCAATCCTTGACAGTTTTGTATCGCATTGTTGGTGTTTAATTAGGTTGCTGGACTATTCTCTCACTGCAGTGAAAAACTCTTCTGATATTAATGTTTAAGCATTGTCAAAATAGTGAAACCCACATGTAGGGGAGGTGGAACTGTTTTACTTATCTCCCCGAAATGGAGCTTCTCCCCAGAACAACCCAGATGGACCCGCGGCCATCAAACTCCCCAGAAAAAAGACCTAAGCATATCCTTCTGGGTGACTTTAACATGCAGACACACAAGTCTCCTGACCTACAGCTCTTACTTTCCACCTTGATTATATCTTCACAAGAAACTGCTCTGCATCTATCTCACTGTAACTCCACTTACATGTCTGACCACTTATTTACCTCTTAAGCCTAGTTTATGCTTCTGCGTTTTCAGACCTCCTTGCGTCTTTGCGTGTGTCGAGACATTTTTCTAGGCTTGCGTCGACGCAAGCAACGCAAGCCTTCCGCAGCACACCAGGCTGCGATTGGTCCGCTAACTACATCCTTTACGGAGTCTCACATTTCCGCTTTCATAGCCCGATACCGCCATTATTAAAACGAATGTTTACGGAAGAACGAATCAGATTTAAGAACTTTTGTCGGAAGAAATGCGTAAATATGACCGCTTATACAAGCCGTCATTGGCGGGTTGTAGAAGCGGGTTGGATTCACGGAGGGAGATCGTCGCAAATGCCGGATTGCCGGTCGAGAGGTGCACAAAGTTGTGGAAGAAAATACGGGAAAAATGTGTCCGTGATGAAAAGCAGCAGTGGCGATGCACGGGGCAATAAAGTCATTTGTGCATGCGTGAGTGTTTCAGATAGATAGTATAAATGTTCAACTTGTTTTGTGACGGCCCAGCCGGCGAGCAGTGCCCCACATGGTGCAGCCAGGTGAGGGCCACCAAGAGGCAAGGTGTTGGATGGGGGGTACTACCCCAGAGGATGCACATAAGGAAATCCCCCCCCCCCCCCCCCCCAGGTGTCTCTGGTTGTCCCTCACAGGTGCTGTGAATGAAGAGAGAGACTATCTTCAGCCACAGAGGAGCGAGCGAGCACCAGATGCTGTGCAAACCAGCCACAGGGTAAGAGGCCCGCGGCCTGCCTATGTACTACTGAAGAGGATTAACTGCTCTCTCTTACCCCAGGAAGAGTCCGGCAGAGCCCCCTGACGCCCACGGCCACCCTGGTGAACCTTTTGAGTTAGTTTTCGCCCCCCTCCCCCCTCGGTTTATAACAAATAAACTGTTACACTCACCGCGACGCTGGGTTTTGTTTGCTCTTTTTCCAGTTTGGACAGCAACTGTTCACCCTCGTAAGGCTGGGCGCCCACAGTATGGAGGTGTTAGTGTTTCAGACTAGTATGTATAATGTTTTGTATATGCACATGCATAGGTGTGAGTATGTATGTAGTGAGTGTGAGTGTGTCTCAATAGTTAGTCCTAAACGGCCCCTTCGTACTCTGTAACTGACATCCGTATCACATCATTGGACTCTGTACCTGCCCGTGCCTCTACTCCTGTCTTCAACTGGCTCTTTCTCAATCATGCATTCTAAGACACTCTACTTTCTACCTCTTACTCTCTTGATTTTCTGTGTCCTCTTATATTATGACGGGTTCGCAAGTTCTCCCGGTCTCCATGATTGTCTGACCCGGTGCGCCGAGAGAGCAACTATGCGAGCAGCAAAAAAAAGAAATGGCAAAAATCCAAACACCCGGAAAATTATCGGCAATGTGATTGTGTTGCAAAACCAATGCATGGGTTTTCAAACACTGTTTTTTTTTTATTGTACATGTTTTATATAGAAATACCTGACAAATGGTCAGCCTCATAACTAGATGAGGGATGTGATGCAACAGGAAAGCAATGCGTTCACATACGCTATTCAATTCCAAAAGAAACAGGTTAGGTTCTCACAGCTGGAAGCAGGCATTAATATTAAGAGGACACTGTGGAGGTACTGATGTTCAAAGGAAGCATGGAAAGACCATATAGTAAGTTTACGTTATCTTTCAGCAGCATCGGCAGTACCTGTGTTTGTTATTCCTCTCTCTCCAGTGTAAAGAGCTGCAGGTGTAATTGTAAACTTAAAGTTTGATAGGCTTTTTGTTCTACAAAAGACAGTGAATGGTGGAATCTCTCCCTAAAGCCCTTAACAAGGCATAGCTGCCCCCAACCTTTTATCATCAAGCTACCTTTCTACTATATGCCTTTTGTCATACATATTCTCATTAGCCAGGACACATCCGTGCATAAGTTATCCAGTCTTGCAGTGCTAAACACTGAGATACTCGCAAGGTTCAGGGGACGCCACGATACAATGAAAACCTCAGAAAATAACGGTCAATTCTGTACACAGCTGGAGCTACTACCAACATGCATGAAATGAAAGGGGCCTCAGAGCAAACAAGTCACAGAGAATGAATCCATGAGAATAACAGAGGTAAATAAATGGTGAACAGTAAAGAAAACAAAGGATATTGTGTTAAAAAGAACACATTAAAACCCTTCTTGATTTGGGGGGGTTTGCGCTTTGTTGTGTAGCAGAAGCATCATGTACAAATTGTAAAGGACTTTACTATTAATGCCTACAGACAACACTGCCACCCAGGAAGGCTGAAAAGTCTCTCGGTGATGCAGGCAAATATTGTGTCAAGAGTATAATGAAATGGGTATTTATGCAACCATGCACACAGTTCAAACTAATGCTTAGCTTGTCGACAGACAGAATCTGTAATCAGTCAACAACTCAGGGCCCTGGGGGACAAGCTATTCTAATGAAATCAGAGAGGAAACAGAAAAGCCTCAAAGAATAGAACACACCATTCTTCACACATTTCACTACACTTTCAACCTTTTCTTTTTAACAATGTTTGATAAGGACTGACAAGAATCACAACAAGCCGCCTTCTCACAGAAAGTCCTTTGAGAGATATGTGGAGCTTAATAGCGAGACAGAGGAGGGCTATGTTCAGGGAAGCATTTTTGTGTCTTAGCTTTTATGGCGGGCAAAATAGGGAAATGAACAAGATGCCAAAAGCTGAATGCGGAACTGCACGAACAAAAGTCTTTTTGACAAATCCTGGAATTACACTGCCTTCGTCGTTACTCAGGGGAGAACTGTGAGCTAATTAATCATCCGCTCTAACAATAGACACGCAGCACGCAATGGCAGCCTGCAAACAATGAAAGGTTGATCACAACATTATATGACATTTGATAGCAGCTGTTATCCACGGTCAATGCAGAATAAATACCCAATACCCTTTCAGAATAAGAGACATAGGTTACACACTGACCCACATACTGTAGAGTACAACAATGAAACAACCCTAAAGACAAAGATGATTACTCTTTCACCTGTCACATGATAGACATAAATTATCAACATGTAGTCTGCATGAAGAGCGTAAAGAAGTAAAGTACTTGAAGCAACTACCTCCTAACAATTGCCTTGGCAATAACTTGTCGAATAATAAAAAGATAACTCCACAGTTGTGTTAACTGGTGTAGGTGGAAATGACATCCACTCAGGTGAACCAAACTGTTTGAATTTAGAATTGGATGATACTGTAGATCCACTCCATGGGCAACCACTGGAGTACTGATGGCTTCAGCTCCTGACCAGAGTGTAAGTTCCTTGTTCTTGTCGTTCATATCTTCTCTTACCAGTAACTGAGACCAACACAAAATGTCTTGCCACATCTTGCAGAGCACAAGTTGCATACTCCTAGTTTAGCTGCATACCAATGCACCCTAGGCTTAAGGGTTACCCAAGCAGACAAATACTCTAAATATGTATGATCTTGGATGCACATAGTTTATAATAGCTGCCTGTTTTAAAGCCACATATTAGGCCTATAGCTGTTCACGTAATGCTTGGCAAATTGACAAGTTTGGCTCATGGGGGCATTTTCCGGAGTTGGTTGTATGAAACCTGAAACTTTTTCTGTCAGGGTGGCTGATGGACATCAAATTTCTATGTCAATCTAAAAATATTGCAGCAAAGCTGTTTTAGAATAAGAAAAACCCATTTTCGAAATAATCTTGAGACCTGCCAGGGTAAAAGTTAGACAGCCTGAGTGACGCAGCGCAACTGCAGTGTTTGGCTGGTGAATGGGAACATTTTGTTGCGTAACAGCAACCGGGTACCATTAAAGTAATGCACTTTACATTATGCATTAAATTTCAATTTTAATTCTTTGTAACTTGGTTGATAAAGTGTTGGTTTAAACAGCATTATATTGTGAAACTGTTTTATTAAGTTGCCAAGTGAGAAAGTTTTGGAAAAGCTGTAAACGGGGATCAAAATCTACATTTCCACGGATAGCACGGAACTTCAAGCACTCTGACAGGCTGACACGGGTCCTCTTGATAATAAGGATATACTGTTGACAGGGTTTCCATGGTTGGAAAGTTTATTTCTTTTTCACTCTGCTGTCTGCAACAGCTATCTATATTTAACATTTAAGTGTATGAACCACAACCAGATGTCAGAAAAGCACATTTTATGTAGATACTTATGTGCAAATTATCCGGTGTCAGTTTTATTATGCGAGCTGTTGTTTTTTCATTCATTCGAAAACTGACATTAAAGTGATTATGACCAATGCTTAATTTTGTTTTTGTGGCCACTGTCAAGAAACTCACAGCAACATTTTTGACTGCATGTGAAAATAAATCAAATCAAATACTGAATACCACCTGCTCATCAGCAAACAGCACAAAATGACAAAATTTGTGGTTGTAAACAATGTGGAGTATTCAGCAGCTAAAGAGCATAAATTGTATCATGCGGTAAGGGAGGCCGAGAACAAAGCCAGATAAGGGGATGTTGTTTTTCATGTTCATTCGCCAGGTGGCCAGAAACATGACAAAATTAAATTATTTTATGCAGGTACAGAAGAAAAAAAAAAAAGATTACCGCAGGGAAATAATCTGAGGTCAGTCAACAGTGTTGGTACATTCATATATAACTTCAAACAACATTATTCAGAACTATCTGAAGTGAGACGTTAACTTTAAGCTCTTTACTTAACGTGCGTGGCTAGAGAGATTATAGATTGCTTTGACTGCAAAGAAGAAAGGAAGAAAGGACGGGATACAAACAGGGTATTTGCAGTTCTTCACATAAAAAATGTTTTTCGCATTAAAGGTCTGTCCTATTAGTCTTAATATTAGACTTAATTGAAGTCGTGTCTCATCTGAAAATGGGACTATATCGCAACGTTTAGTTGAAGATAATGTTGACGTAACGATTATTTTGAGGTCAGGATGTCTATCCTGTTGTGTTTCATTCCGCCTGAGTAGAGTTTTTTCATATTCCTGCATGCATTCAGCCTCTGCTCACCATCAATCTTCAGACTCCCAGAGGAACATTCTTACAAAACCTTTTTTTTTGTAGAGCTTTTTTTCTTTTACTAACAAATAATTTCAACAACAACGCCAATGAACAAGTATGTCGAGCATCAGTAAATGTAGAAAATCTTGATATCTCATGGAAAGCAGTAAATTGGCAAAAACACAGCACCACAGAAGAGAAAGAAAAGGAGAAAAATAACTCTGTTGTGTGCAGGGCTTCAGACGTGAGTGCAGATGGCAGTCTTAATGGAGCGCACACCTGAGAAAAGCCTATTAGTGATACAGCGTGGTGATTGGATTTAGTTTTAAGAGCCCTTTCCTGGTTTGTCCCCAGGGTGTGCTGCCACGCTGTGTTGGTATCTAGGCTCAGAGAGAACAGGAAACAGGAACATCTGCTGCCACCGCTCTGCACGTGGTCCGGACCGAGTCGTCCTCATTCTATCCATCCGGCTGTATAATGACTTTGTTTCTGTCCGCCGGATGTCTTTCGCTCTCCCCATCTCATCCGTACATCTCTGATGAAGCAAGCAAGCATTCACAGGAGCAATCTTAACAAAAGGTACTTTTTGGTACATAAAGGCATTTTTGTATGCAGGTGATGCAACAAAATTTGTGTTAAAGAATAGAATTCATGGCTGTATTGACCCAATCTACACAAACTGATTGAAGCAAAGAGGTGATGTTAAGGTTTGAGTACATTTTGTCAACACAAAAGAGTTCATTTAAAGTTTTGCATAACTCTCCTATTTCCGTCCTGGTCAATCTATGCTGCTCTGTTGGACATGTGAGCTGGCCCCAGTTGTCTGACTGATGTGTTATTCTGGACAGGCAGCCCTGGTTTGCTCCACATTCTGTTTTCCGACACAGTGGGACTCCTCGGGTGGTTGCCAGTACTTGGGCCTCTGGGACAGTATTGTCCAGATGCTTCTCTCCCAAATCAGGAGGTTTCTCTGCCAGAGGAAGCGTGCTGCTCTAATTTTACGTTGCTCTAATTTTACGTTGCTATATGTGCCATTATGTATATGTTTTATGAGTATTATGTTATGTAACATGCTACAATATACGGAAATGCACATTTGCATTTTCTTTTGAATGTTGTAAAGCGTTCTGGTAAAATTGCAATATGTAATACATATAATCATACATCAAATCATGTGATTGCTAGCGCTGGGTATTATTCAAAATAATTTGATAGCAGCACTGATACTATACTATACGTTTTGTTTTTCTCAAGTTTTGCATTCAACAAAAGCAGAATTCAATGTCACTGCAATTGCATTTTGAGTCATGACTACTGTACGTTATGAGAACTTGCTGCTGTCGTTTGTTGATACACGTTTCGGTCCGTTTTTCGCTCTTTCCCATCCTGTTGTTTTTATTGACAAAAGCCTCATGCTGCTTTTGACATTATTGAAGCAGTTGTAAAAACTTTAATCTGCGACTTGAGGCTGTCACTGTCCATCAGAGGAGACACTCTGTCCCTTCCAATTTCCTCTTCGCGTCCATCGCTCCTTTTTGCACCGAGGCTTTGAATTCACCCTCTGCCTCTGCTTCATAAATATTCAGCACGCCAGCCAGTAATTTACACACAATCTGCCACTCCCCATCATTTCTACACCTGGACACATGGACGGTGACATTCCACTCCCTCCTAATCTGTCTTTATGTCCTTTATTTCCCACAGCTTCCTCCCCTACTAGACTTATCCTCTTTCTACTTTCCTGCATCTCCTGTCATTTCGTGTGTTCCTCTTCCTGTTTGAAAAACAGCATTTGGTGCTTTATGGCATTTAATGCTGCGTGCAGTACAAAGTCCAGCCTACTGGTTGTATCAAGAGCTTTCAACTACATGTAATGGTCTTTCTCAGCAGATGGAGATTCTCAGGTTGTTAAAGAGACACTTTAGTTGTTAAGTGTTGTTTTACTATTCTGTTAGTAGAATGTCCTTCTACCAAGGATAACAAGCTGTGGTTCAGCTTGTAGCATGTTCTCCTCTTCTCCACTTAAATTGCATGTTTGGCAGAATGCTGAAGAGTCCTCAAACCCAAATTGCTCTCGTAGTAAACCAGTGCTGTTAATGGCAGCTTGCTTGTATGTGGACATCTGTGTGACCGGCCAAATACAGTAAATGATGAAGTGCTTTGAAAAAAGGAAGAATGAAAAGCATTATATTTGATTTATTATGGCAGTAAAGAAAACCCATGAATTAGTCCTTGGTTTTCACCCCTTGATGTAGTGAGGTTGGGGGAATTAGGGTTGTGGGTGGGTGGCCCAAAAAACATCTGTTTTTCAGTTGCTTTATGAGGAGCCCAAACATATATTTTGGACAACAATTTGTTTACAAAAAAATGTCCACAGGGAATATTCATCTCTAGCATTGAATTGGAATTGCTAAATTATCACTGTACATCACTGTTCATCATTAGAGATGCCCTTATTCAGCAATTCAAAATGAATGATGAGCAAAGTCGTGTGCATGAATGTCAGCCACTAACATTTGTGTCAATTATTTTTCCCTCTGAAATGAATAACACAGCAGTATAACAATAATGTCACCGATGCTATTCCATTGTTTTTTTTTTGTTTTTTTTCAATAGGCACTGCAAAAACCTGAAAAGGTAACATGCAATGTACTGGACAATACTCATGTCTGGCATGAGTGAAGCCAGAGAGAAAGAACCTGGGATGTGTAACACCTGCAGGATGACATATGTTCTATGGAATCTGTCAGATTTTAGTTAAACCAGAAAAGGATTGCTTAATCAGGCATCTTTCTGGTATGTATTGCTTGATTGCATTTACACTAAACCGTACCAATTTTAGTATTCACAAAAATAGAGAAAAAAGTATTATTCAGTATTTTCTGCATCTTAAATGTAATACAATAGCTGTTTGTCATTACATATGAATTTGAAACCTGCTCAAGCAGTAGCTCGTACTTATGCTGATAACACATATATGAATCATGTGGGGAGGAAACCCAAATCTTCACAGGTAGAAATGCAAACAATGCGGTGGGAGGCTGAGGCACATTTACCATAGTAACCTGGTGTGGAGGTGAACAAGATCAGGGAATGGGCAGAAAAAGAGAAAAAAACTAAATGAAACACGGAGGAATAGAAAAGTCAAAGCTGAGAGAGATGCATAGACAAGAGAACTGAGGAAAGGATGGAAGAAACTAGAGAGAGTGGAGCTAGAGAACCCTTTAAAATCAGGTTTGCTGGTCTTCATGTTTTTTCTGTTTGGTCTGCTGGTCACAGGCAGGACATTTACACCCTATGTCTCACACATAAATCACGTCACATGGCTGAACGAACAGACACTGCATGAATTTTATCTCCAACAAATCCCTGCTCCGTGTGTCTCCCTCCCTTCTTCCACACATACACACACAGTACAAAGAACATAGTGGTCCGTATCTGCATATACATTAGTGCTTCAACTTGGATTTTATTCATGTATGTTACATTTAAACCAGTGTTTAAAACTGCCAAAACACAATTAGCACACGATCAATATATATGAATGTGTACATAAATACATAAGTCATTAGTAATGTATTTATGAACATGCTCATACTAACGCAAGTCATGTGAATTCAGAGACACATTGATGCACACATGGACACACATATGAAAGTCTCTTTGTGGACGTCTTCATTTTGATATGCTCAGCAGCTGTCTGACCTGCAACGAAGTCTGAGAAAGATTTTCTCACTCTTCTCCATCTCCTCCATTTCTTTCGCTCTGTCTGTCCTCATTCCACATAACTTTCATCTCCTTCCATCATAGGTTAACTGCTCCACAGTATTTATTTATTTATTTAGGACTGTGAGAGAAAAAAAGAGTGAAGTTGTCACTTTGGGGGGGGGGGGGGGGGGGGCAAACAAATTGTCATGCATTCTTGAGACCATCCATGCTGGAGAGACGGTATTTGGCACATGTTCCGTGCGCTGCAGCTCTGTCCTTTTGATGCTTGTACAAACACAGGGAATGAGACAACAGTCTCCAAATGCTTTGATGCAATTAGCCAACAGAGTGTGAAGCAGAAAACCTTTGTAGCCTGAAAACAGTGTCAACACAAAAGGACGCGGAGATCAGTCGACAGGAGCCGAGTCTCTTTGTTTATGCCACTCTGTCCGCTACGTGCCCGTCGCGTACCGAGAGTGAATCCAGCACTCGTGTGAACTGAAAAAGACACGGGAGGGTCGAGGCTAAGGCGCCCTGTTGTCTGTGGTTAGTGGAGGGCAGGATCACACACAAAGAGAGTGTATGGATTTTGGAAGGAACCTTTAAAAATGCTCTGTTCAATACACAAGAAAGGTCAGGCAGTGACAGACAGGTTGATAAAGATAAAACATGACAAGAGAGCGGCCACGAGGATACTGTTTGAATTAATTTTTTGTGAAATGTTGGACTTTCATTTTGACAGAAGGCTTCATATGAGACAGTATTAAATTATCCTTATATGTGCTAATTTTATTTAGTGCACCTGCAATTAAATGAAGAAGATGGTATGGTGTTTATATCTGAACACTAGTAAGCATTACTCCGCATGTTGAATAGAAGACTGACTATTAAGTATTTATTAAGTCTGTTTACGTTTTTTTCAAAATTCTGATGACTATTTCATGTAAGATTTATTACAGTGGCAAAGAAAAACTCTCGTTTTCAGCATTTTAGCAAAACAGCTAAAACCCAGTTGTCTATAATATATTAGACTATGCAGAGAAGCGGATGCATTTATTTTATACAAATGATGTGCATATGTTCATGTTAATTACAAATTCAATGCAAATGATGAACCTTGAATACCTTTGGTTTCTAAAAGCATATAACATGTAAACATACAAAAGGATGGAGGCTTTACTTGAACCTTAATCTGCCCTCTGAAAGGCTCACATTAGGTGATTCTGCAATAACAACCTCCTTTTTCTCCCTCTCTGCAACACAAACATCAGTGATGTTGGGTAACTGTTGGTCTCACTCCAGTACACCCCAAAGGGCCGGAAGTGTTTCAAAACAAGCCCAATGTGTACACTTTGAGTACACATGCATTGTCACGTTGAAACAGTAAAGGGACTTTAGCAAACTTGTCGCAAAGTTAAAAATGCTCTGTTGATTTAGTTACATTAAGAGTTCCTTAATGGGAACTAAAGTACTTTGCTCATACTGTTGTCTGCCTGACATGCTGTGGATTTGTTTGCTAGTCACATACTGTGAGCTGCTAATGCTGGAATCACCACCAACTAACCCATGCAACCCCAATTTCAGTCCAATTTAAGGTTAATAACTTCAACATAAAACATGAAAAACTCCAATGAAATTATAGCTTAATGACCAGTTGACCCCCCTCGTCTCCGAGGATGGCTGAACAGCTGACTAAGTGTTGTTACATAAGTTGAGCTCAGCACCGTTGGGACTTCCTTCTCTCGGTTAATTTGCCAGAAAAAAAACAGACCCACGCCAGCGGCATTGCTGAAGAGTTAGATAGAGGATGAGAGAGAGCCTGGCGAAGAAGTTGCAGGAGTGAATGAAATCGAGTGGAAACTAAATGGAGGTAAAAATTAGGGAGGAAAAAGTCACACCGTAAGCAAAAGTAAGAGGGAGACGCAAAAACAGCAGGGCAAGAGTGTTTGGCAAGCCAATTCCTAGATATTGACACTGCTTTGATTAGTAACTGGAGGGAACATTTTAATGAGAGGCATTCTTTAATAAAACCCCAACATAACACAGCCCACGAAGCTATCACATATACAGGAGGTGGGGGATGATTATTCTCCTCAGACTTTTTTCTCAACACGAGTCAACAGATAATCCTGCTGCTTGTCTTCGAACTGATTGGAAATTGCCTGCAAAAGCCGGATCAAACATTTAAATTAAATGATGATCTTCAGTGCTTGTATTGCTTCAGATTAAAACCTCCTCCATAGATGTTTAAGGAACTGTGTGTTGATGCTTTGCTAGGCACATTGGACCTTGTGCAGTGATTGTGTCTGCGTGTGTGTGGAAGTCTCCACAGAGGGAAAGAAAGGCCCCTCCGACTCTTAAACCAGAGTTGTGACCAGGACCAGTGTGTGAGGATACCGGTAGGGGAAGAGAATGAAAAAAAAAGAAGACACAAACCTTTAGGGACGAACAGTGAGAACGGTTTTAGGAGGGTGAAGAGTTCTGCGGGCAGAAATGTGAACCGCTGGTCCAGGCAGAGAGGGTTTGTCTCCGTGGTCTCCAGTGCGCTCATTAGGAAGCAGGTACAGCATCTCAGAACCCCTCCCTTCCCAAGAGATAGAACGCAACTAATTAGAGGTCTGTCCTCCTCCCTGACACATCCACATCCCCTCTGAGGCGCCACATTGAACCACTCATTAGTGTAACTCGGCTTGCAACGCGGAAGAGCGTATGAATGGATTGAAGGAGTTTTCAAAGGTAAATGGTAGAAAAGGTAAGAATTCCGTTAAAGCTCCACTTATAGATGGTTTTAGGACAAACAAGAGGAATTTCAAATGTGAAAGCGGTGACTCCTATTGTGACATTTGTATTATGATACTGACTAATTATGACACGTGTGAGAGCTCCACTGAACGACAAACCAGACAAAATAGCCAAACCGTGGTCCAATGAAAAGAGAGGATCTCAAGCCCAATCACATTTTGGGGTGTGGTTAGTTTTTAGTGGTAAGAAAAGCAAGTTATTGTCACCATAGTTATTATAGTTAATAAGAGCACTGTTACTGCTTTAAGAAATACGTGTCTGAATTAGTTCTAAAAAATGGATTGGGGTTAAGCTCAGGTGGTTTAAATTTCAATGTGTCCATGAATAAATGTGAAAAAGAAGTGAAATTCCTGTGTCTTCTCAATTGTTGGGTATAAGTGTCATAGCCCCTACTAGAGCATCAGTTTGTAGTCTAAAGACGAAATGATGTTGTCCTCACAAGGGCTTAATCCATAAATTTCCACCACAAATATCTCCCCTGCTTTTTTTGAAAGCTGAAGCAGGAAAAAAACATTTTCATAAGTTATGTAATTGGTTCAACGTTTCCAGTTCACTGCGGCTCTGAAATACTGTGATACTGTATTACTGATATTACGTAAATAAACTCAGGTATGTAAAATAAGCATAGCTTGTTCTCTCAAACTCCATATTTCATGCTACTACAATAACGTAGTTGAATGCTAATGATTACATTAGGCACAGACATGAATGTATAAATATTTATAACGTGTATCGTTACAAATTACAATAAGGCCTTTTACCCCTAACTGAATTCCTTTTTAGGTTACAGTTTTTTGGGGTGAAGGCCAATCAAAATTTGAAAAAAGGGAAAAATTTGTGTCAGTGCGATAATGTTTCGCACTGTCTAATTAATTAACACAAACTTTTAAAAGACACATAATAATAAAACAGTTCACAGGTTGGCATGTTTTCTCAGCTGAATCGTCAGCTGTTTTTTCTTTATCATTTTAAATTGAAGACAAGTCATCACATTGTATGTTACTCTTACTTAAATATATTGGGATCAGTTTTTCTTTTCTTGGTTGTCATGAGCAAAGTAATTATACCTTTATATTAAGACGACTTCACTTCATTAAAGTGCTATTAACCTTTTGAAAGGAAAAGAATGCTTGTATTATTTGGGTCATAAAAACATAATATTTTCTTTTTCAATCTTCAAAATGAGATCATGGTACAAGAAGGTTGATTAATTGCATTTTGCTGTGTGAGCGGAGTACAGAATTATTCTTTGACTTTCTCCATCCCCCTCTTACTCTTTCCACCTCTCTTTATCCAAAACATATATTTTCTTTTTACGCATTACACTAACAAGGGAGGAACACTAGTTAATTCTGCTCTAAAACTCCGATCAATACAAAGGCTGCGTGTTAGGATATTTGATTAGATCTCAATACCCTCACATCTCTATTCTTTCCACTCCAAAAAGCGATTTTGCTTGGGGAAAAATCGCTGTGTGTGTTGGGGTTTGTCTCTAAGATTATTGATCGTGACACTAAATCGCACATCTACCAAAGCGTTAGGTCTTCCTCTTCGTCCCAGACGGCAATGAATCAAAATCTTCAGATGGATGTAAGCAGAGCGTGTTAAGGCTGCTTTCTAGGGAACCTCTCCCTCAAACATTTCAATCTGATTGATAGATGTCTTTTCATGCTTTATGCGGGCCTTGGATTTTGACCCAGCCAAACATTGCTGCGCTTCAAAATGAATGGACTCAATTACTATGTTTTCCACATGGATACTGGACTTGGAGCAGCGGCTGACACAAGCTCACCGTGGTATATTTTTAGATATTATGAAAGTTGAGAGGTACACAGTAGGGGAGAAGACTTACAGTGTAATTGGAACATATTTCTGTGGTGACTAATTTATCTGTGTTTTCTGTTTTAGTAGTTAGAAGGTACCTTCACATCAGAAAAGAGGACGAAAAGAGGACAAAAAGCATTTGAATGTGTTAAAGGTAGTGCTGGTGTGGCGTCTAACAGAGGCACAGCTCTGTTTTCACGTGAAAAGTCAAAAAAATCAACTGGCTTGAATTTCTTCATGTAAACATAACATGGCATGTATAATATTGGCATTATTTAGCTACTACACTCTAATCATAACACATCTTAAACCCTCACAATTTATAATATTTTAACCATTATGTTTAACTCATACATGGTCTATATGGTCCCGCGGGTCGTCTAATCAGTGACATATAACAAATATGTTATTACTTGTGAAAACTAATACAACTCTTCAATTTATAGAAAATAAACTGTATTGAAAATACAGAAATCTCCCTCTCGCCATGTGCAGGATCTTATTTCATTGCTTCCGTCATTTACCAGACCCATCAATAAATGAAAGAAGGCAGTGGCATTCTCCTGTTGCAATGCCCCCCATCACAAATCTATAAGAGTATCAAGGGTGAACAGTACAACAAAATGGAATGTTATCTTGTACGGTGTCTGACAAACTCATCGAAGTAAGCGCAAAGACCTCCTCTCAGTCAGCAAAGGGAGGAGGAAAGAATGGATCCAATCTGGGTGCCTCTCCTCAAGTCCTGCTGATACCGCTTCAGCCCCTGGTCCAAATTAGCCGTGGCCCGCTGTGAAGACCCAGCATATGCTCCGAACGGAAAGAGAAATTGGGAGAGCGCCACACGGAGGAAACGTAAGGGGACAGGAGGAGATAGGGAGCGTCGAGACGCTGGACAAGACAAGGAGGGATAGAACAGAAAGCTAATAGAGGGATCAATGAAGGAAGGCACGAGAAGTGACAAAGAGAGTGAGGTTATGTTTGTGTGTGATTGGGAAAGAAAGAGAAGCAAACAAACAATCACACATGCAAAGAGCGGTGAAGGTGTGCAGGGAAATAGCGCAAGAAGAAAGATAATATGAAAGAGAGGCAGGCTGAGCGAATGAGACGAGACTTCAAGGTCCGTAGTGGGTTGGCGGTGGCAGCGCCAGAGGACCTGAGTAGAATAGCCTCGGCGTTGCCTCCTTGGCCAATTAATGTGAAGCTGTCTGGGTCCAGGGAAGCTATTAGACTCTGGAAGAGAAAAACACATTAAAAAGGAACAGGAAGAAAGTTCAATGCTGCCTCCCCACAGTGGCGCCTGTATGTAAAGCCCCTTGTTTTTCTTGACTGAATAATTGTCTTCACCCGGCCCCCCTCCTCCCCTTTAAAGCCTCTGGATGTGGGTAGAACATCTCTGCTTTATTAACCATCTCACTAGAGACAGGACACCCCAGCCAACGAGCAGCCGCCTTTATTAAAGATTCCGCAGAGGGCGAAGCAGTGAGCATTGAGATTCAAATTGAGGGGGACAAGAAAGACGGTGAATCCATAGCTTCAGTTAGTTAGAAGAGAGGGAGAATTTGTATTGATGTTAATCAAACAAGGAACTGTGTTTCTTCTTGTTTAATAAGCAGCGCCTTTGCCCACAGAAGTGTGTACACCGAAAGGAGAGGATAATTGAGTACAAGCGTGCGTTTGCAGATAATTCATGGGTTTACATGAGCGTATACACACACATACCTTGTGGACACGGATGTCAGTCAAATGGAATTCCTAGATGGGTACCGGTATTTAGTATTAAAGCAATATCTGGCTGTATAAAACTTACAAGATATGAACAGAACTTGTATGTTTTTCCAAATTTAGGGAATATTTTATTCTATTGAACTTGGTTATATGGACCAGCTTTACATTGATGGTAAGCTTTATGAATAGGTAATTTCATACTTGTCTGAGTAGCGGGCATGGTTACTAAAGCAACACCACAATTTAATTATTAACATTAATAACATCGGGATAGTCAGGTTATTAAGCTAGGGGAGGTATTTGTTCATTATCCCAGAACCAAAACATAGAACAAAGGAACAAAACATCTATTAAGTTTCACAGAAGTGTGTTAGTTGGATTGGAGTTTATTACTTTGAAGAAGGTCATGCACTATGCATGGCTTTGAAAGCAAATCAGTGAGAGGGATTTCATCGATAGTTCACTCTATGCACTTCCACATAAGATGTGTTTCACTCGAAAAAATAAATAAATTCTAAGCCTGTACCTCATAGTGTATATTAACCGCAATTAGAAGCAATTCACTCTTGCTTTTGGTGGCATCATTACTCTAAATGTCCTATTTCATTAACACCAGTACTACTATCAATACTGGTGTTAGTAGCAAAAAAAAAAAAAACTTTGTTATTCATACACTCTAAAATATTTCACTGTAAATTAACGGTATTTTACTGGCAGCAAGGACTCCAGGAATTTACCGTTATTTTACGGTATAATACCATGAATGGTTTTTACACTATGTTACCGTAAAATGGATTACCGTATGTTACCGTAAACTTGAACTAATTTTACTGTGAATCAACAGCAATTTACTGGCAGTAGACGCTAGTACTTACTTACTGTATACTAACCGTATACTTTTGCATTTAATTCCCCACAAATTAAAGAAAGACAACCAAACTCATTTCGGTCATAGTGGTTGGAGTTTATTGGATGCCTTTTAGACAAAAATGTTAGATATTTGTAACCAAGAACAAAACATAAAATATTCCGCATGTATACAATAATAAAAAAATGAATCATAAAATAATTAGGAACAAGGTAAACTAACTGCAACAATACGCTATGGAACACTTTCAATTGACCGCAACAAACGGCTGGCGTCCTTAATCCAGTGCCTGTAAAACAAACCAAAATAAAATATTTAGAAACACTGTCATTGGTAAAATATTAAAATTACAAAGTCGAGGAAGACAACAAGAAGGTAAGGAAGGAGAATGTTAATCATGTTAGGCAAATAACACTTACCAACGATTTAGGACTACCTAATGAGATTTTGTTATATCATCACAACAATGACAATAAAAACCTTTTCTTGAGCTTACATGAGTGAATATTAGTTTGGTTTGATGCCAGGTGCCTTCTTTTTTTCCCAAGGGAAATGTTGCTGATAAATCTTTCAGGTACAGCCTTGTACAGATTGTTGGGAGTTTTATTTTGTGCTACAATGCAAAAAAATACATAGTGAAGTGGTGCTGTAAGGGCTTCCTGTCATTGATTGTGCCCTCTCCAAACCTCATTGACCTCTCTCACACGCTGCCAATATTCAAACACTGGGTGAGTAGGTCTTCTTCTTTGCTTTGACCTCCATCCGGAACCTTCTCCCACAGTACCTTCAGTACCTCTTTCTCTCTTTGTCAAAATATTTCAGAATTTACCATAAACTATTTATAACAAGAAACACACATTTAATTAAAGAGTTGCCAGGAGAACATGAAAAAATAATGGTGGGGTCCGACACCATCATGAGTTTCCATTTGTACGTCAGCATATCATTATATGAATGCTTAAGTGGAAGTTCAGTCAGGATAATTATCTTTGAGCTCCTTTACATTCATAATCTCTGTCTCTCTCTTCCTGATTACTCAATCCACTGATTTTTGGCCTTCACTTTAAATGAACCAATGAGATTATGCAAAGTTATCCTTAAACTGATTACAGCGTTGCCGTCAAATTAGAAAAATGTTCTCCTCTGCTGCCGTATGTTGTCATTTTAGCTCAAATCAGCTCCCTGCGCTCTTTCTCCACCAGCTCTCCGGAGAGTTCCGTCCACTCCATCGTCGCTGTCTTTCAATCCCCGGTAAACAATTGCCACCATCAGCGGCACCCGGTCTCTCTGTGCTGCAACCAGCCGTCATGCCAAATCAGCTCCACATGATGGGTCAGGGTCCTCGGTGATTGAAGTGACATTTTTTCCCCGCTCTCTAGCGTTTCCCCTTAAGAGGTGAGGAACAACGGGTTCGCCACACTTCTGTAATTCTGACATCAGGCTCATTAAATCAATACGATGGCGTCCCTTCCGGTAGGGAAATATTGGGAGCAGAAATGTAAAAAGTTGGATATCCTCATGGTAGGTATGATGTAAAAATGAAACAATCACGGCCGGCACATGATGACTATACGAGTGGTTCACTGATTAAACACTATTAACATGTTGAGGGATTTTAGAAAATGGGCCACTTCGTTTTGTATTTGTAAGTATTGAGATTTTAATTTGAGTGAAGTTTAGTTTTAATTTTTGAGACCAAATCAAATAGTTTACACATTACGCTACAAATGACTGGTCGTCGTTGTGTAAGTTGGTAATGGCTTTAGGCAGCTGCACCTGCAGTCTATTGGCAGATCTGTCAGCTACTCCATGTCTTTGAAATTAGGCTCACAGAGCATCGTAACTCAACTCACTTCATCCGTGGTTTGTAAAACCACTTGTTTTCAGCTCTGTTCCTCTGTCAAAATCTCAGTTGGACACCGAAATCATGTGCTGGCGATTATTTTCTGTGCCTTTTAACTTTGGATCGAGTGGGTGTGTTTGCTCTAATGATGTGTGTCTCTCGTGGCACTTCACCCTGCTGCTTTAAATAATTGCGACGGTCTCTGGACATTTGGGCCACGGCGGTTCACACTGTCGTGGGACGCGATATGTTACTGACGATGTGGGCTCCATGGTAACTCTGACAGCTTGTCAGCAGAGGCAGCGGGGGCGGGTCTTAGATAATGGTCAATTCAGAGGTCTGGAACGCTAAATCGTAGCACTCTCTGGATTGACACTCTTCCTCTTTTTTGTCACTCCTTTCTGTTTCCTCCAATTTGCTCACAGAATCAGGATAAGGGGCACTAGGAGGTAGCTCATTATCCCAAAAAGTTTAACGTTGGCTGCACAATTCATATAATAAATGGATACTGCAGTCTGGCTCTATATGCTTATGGAAGACATTTAGCTTTTTTTCTGTAGTCAAGGTCTGAGAAATGGATAATGTCCAGTTACTTGACTAATGACCTTCTTCTTCAGGAGCTCATATGTTTGAATTTGTCATATTAACAGTTTTATAGATAATCCTGCTTCAGTCTAATTTATTCTGTCCGATTAAAGCAGAAACTAGTAAAATGAACATATTTAATAATACAGGATTAACTATGGCTCTCATGTAATTGTCATCTGTATCTACTCACTGTGGATCGGCTCAGGGGCCCTCACACTTCTTCCTAATTTTTCTTACCTGATTCTTGCTGTTGTTATGCAGCCAGTATAAAGCTGTCAGCAGCTGCTATCTCCCCATATTTTCTTTTTGAAAAGCTGTATAGTTGCCTTCTGTATCCGGCACTCACATGCACATTCACAAGCACACACATACACACATGCAGGCACACACAAATACGCACACACATACAAACTCTGGCTTAACACGAGATTCTTGTCTTATCTGGTCAAGTGTGTTTACCGCTGCAGTACACCTTGAGTTTACGCTGCGGGTGCCCAACATTTTGCTGAGAGATTTTTTGAGGGATTCGAGCCGTATACTTGTTTTCCCCATTTAGGGAGCACATTGGGTATAGGTGCTGAATGTGTTATACCATGATGCTCTGGTCTGGTTAAATTTATTTCCTATTGGTTAATCATTGAATCACTAATCGACATGGCAAAGCTCGATGTGGTAGCTGTGCAGTCATCGCTGTGATAGTGACTCCTGTCAACCTGTCTGTACCTTTATTTTCCACGGAATTGAAGTTGTCGGCAATGTAGCAAGCAGGAGTTATGTGAATTTTTAATCCGGTATATACTAATCAATATTAATCTGTATATTTTTGATGAGTGTAAACTAAATATTGTACATGGTATATTCGAATGCATGTATGAATAGATTTAGATGTGCGGGCGGATGGTTGGAGGAGGACATTATGAAGAGCCTGACATGTCTGACAGGCTGATGAGAACGTGAGTTTACGGCCTACGCTGTATCTCCCCTCATATTGATGTGCTCTCCTGTGCAGGTCCTGCCAGCCGGGCTCAAACATGATGACACTACTGTGGTAACGAGCTGTCAGGACTACAGAGGCAATGCTATAAAAAGATCTATCACTGCTAGACCAACCAAAGAATGGTCATTTCTCAGTGAAAGTTCAGCGGCAAATAGGTTCCAGTCGGTGTCATACTCTCCGAGTTCTCGGCCACATCGAGGCCATTTGCAATGAATGGAAGTCGTGTCGTGTCTCTTTGTTTCCCAATAAAATATTCATTTCTAAAACACAAATGTCTTTGAACTGTCATTTAACCCTAAATTGCTCTCGAAGCATTTAGATTCGCACCTTGTACGGCAAAATCATTTTCGTGGGAACGGGTCACGGGTAAATCGCTTTGAGTGATAAGATCCACAAAAAAAGGTCTATTTACCACAATGATGATGATGATACTTCAGTGTTGTTTTCCCAATTTTTCATCATTTTTTAATAATAAATATACACATATTTACACATATAAAAGCATTACAAATTGATCATCTATAATTTCTAGAACATTTGTTTATATCATGTTGCTGTGATCACAAATGTTCTGTGACTAACAGACATGATAGAATGTTTGATTATTAGTTTATTATAATACTTTGCCGTGGACTGAAATGTAAACAATATTAGATGATGGATGACATTTATAGCTCAGGAAATGAGGAAGAAATACATGTTTTATTTTCATAATGAGGGATTTGCGTTTATAGGCTGCATCGTGCATGAGACAAGGTTACGAGGTTTACAATAATAAAAATCATTATTCAAGATCAGAGCGGAAATGTGCCTGTGTTTGACACTAGCTAATATGTTATTGATGTTAGATGTTTCAGAGAGTAGTACGTGGTGCATTACATGTTTTGAGTTCGTTTAATCATAATTAACTGTTTGACATTACCAACAGAGTCCAAATTATTATTTCAAAATCTCATATCAGTCTAGGCAATGGTAAACAGTTCTAGTACAGGGCTAACCAGATCTACAATCCGTCCTACAGATCGATACCTACTTCCAATTTTGATATAATGACATAAATTAAGTAAATCTAATCGCCAACACAGTGCTCGTCTTTTGGTGGCTTAATAACAGCAGGTATGACGGGGGCGTAACTTTCCGAGCACCTTGGATAAAAGAATGAAAGATTCAACACTTGAACCTCCCTGTAACGGTCACAGTGGGACTATAACCTTAGAGATGCCGTTTTTTCCAACCTATTGTGACACATGCAACGTGTTTTTCTAAACATCGGTACTCCACAGAACTCCTTTTTGGGGAAAGCATTGCCCATAAGGATTGACCTCAATGAATGACCTCATTCTAAATATAGCTTCTATTAATGCGAGACCAAGGCCTTTGTAAAGCACTGGCCTCTCTTTTTCAGGACAAGGAAGTACACGGACTCTGCCCCAAAACCTGCCATTCATCGTTGCCATCCATTTGAACAACGTGTGTTAAAGTTTCGCGAATCAGCACAATTAAAAAAGAGCAATAAAGAACAAGAACACTATATTTGCTTTCGATGGAGTTCCAGAGCTGCCCAGATGGCCCAATCAGAAAAAAGTCTGGCAGTCGCATCTGGAACCAGCGGACCAGATGGAGAGTGGTGCCGACATGGGTTGAGACATAAGGAGCCAAAGCAAAAGAGGAGAGATCCAAGAATGAAGGAGAGACACTCCGACTTTTGTAATATGGCTTTGTTTTGCCTTTTGGCATTTTTTCTGATTATGCAACCTTGCCAGATGAACGGTTGAGTAAGGTGAGTAAGGTGAGTAAGGTGAGCAAATATAATTGCTCTAAAAATAATGAAAATAAAATCTGAAGCAACACCGAATACCTTTACCCTCAATTCCATCCGTGTTTTAATTCCAGCTATGCAGATTTCCCCACAACTCAGGTACACCACCTTGTATTTGACTTGAGATCCAAAGGGGAAAAACCCCCACCATCCACACTGCTAAGATCCAGCTAGAACTGATCACAATAACTCAAAAAGGTATACACACGTAGAGCGAGTTATATAAGTGAGGTCACAATGCTGCAACAATGGCCCTGTGTTGTTAGCTTGGACTTTGTCGTTGAGCTCACAGTGGGAGTCTTGTTGAGGATTGCACACTCAAACTTGAGAGCAATCAACAAAAAATATTCAGAATTTTCTGAACTGAAATGGCTCGGCACTATTTAGATAGAAATTTCAGTGAACTTATGCCCACGGCAAGGTTTTAGAGGTTCGGGAAACCTCTTATATAAATGTCAGCATGAAATAAAATGCAGGACGACCTCAAGAAAAGTCAGGAGCCTTTTACACGTTTGATTTGTTTTCAAACTTCCAGAAACACATTATGTCAGGAAATGTCCTGACACAAAATAAAACGCCTTTACAGGACCCTGTTCTGGCAGACTCCAAACCCTGCATGTCCAGCAGGGCAAAGATTGATATCAAACTCTCAGCATTACCAGGAAAAATGCAACACAGCGAAACGGCTACTGTTGCTGTGGAGAGATAAAGGGTGACGATTCATCAGTCCTGACTTTCAGCTTGACTGTGACAAGTGGCCCGAGGAGCACGTGAATTTAAAATTGTACATGCACTGGATCAGCGACGGATGACTGATTCTGCATTAATATAGAGAGTTATAATCACGGTGGACGATTTTTGCATTTGCCTCTTTCAACAAAGCTGTTGACAGGAGACTTCACAACTACTTTGTTTCACTGATCTCAATAATGCTCATTCAGTCTGGTCCTGACCCGATTAGCTAATCCTGAAGCTCTAAAATGATCAAATCAAAAGATAAAACTAAAAGCATTGTGGTCTGCAGAGGAGAATGAAGGAGTTAAAGGAACAGTGCATGACTTTTGGTTGAGTTATTGGCACATATACAGTGTAACATTCATAACTGACATCAATGCATATTCACCAAAAACAACTCTACTCATCGGCTTACACATTTACATATACATACACACTATAAAGTACATTCCTATTTAAATCAATATGGCAGACCGTTTTTACCTGTAACATTGGCAGGGCAAAGAATGGAGCAAGCTACTTCCTGTTAAACCAACTTGCAGTCATGCCAGCACGACAGCGTTGGCGTCTAGTTTGTTTTACACTCCTGCTAAGCAACATACTGTATGAAGACAGAAGTGTGTCTTCTTCTCTGTGGATTAATATTATATTCATCATTTTGTGTCCTGAATCCTCTGTGTATTAAAAGTTATATGGAACCTGTATGAAGGAGCAGCTCGCACAACTAATTGTTTCACATATTCCAAAGGTGATGTGTCAAAAGAACAATTCATGTTTCACTGTGGCTGAACATACGCTTTGCATCTTTCATTTACAGTACAGGTTAGAAGGTTTCGTCGCTCAACTTCAACTCTGGCCTTGTAAAACAAATGAGCTACTTTTATATACACAGTTAATTCACGATTTAACAGAATATTACAAGCCAAATATGTCACCTGTCCAGAATGTATGTGTGTAACCGGCTTCTCACATACTCAGTAAAACTAGTCATTTATTTGGATTTACAGTTGTTCATTGCTAATTTTAATGTCTTATAACACAATAAATACACGTGAGATACACATTATAAAGATCAGTAACACCTGATGCACCAAAGTAATATATAGGTTTCAATTTCAGCGAGAGAAAGAGAAAGAGAGAGATGTATAGTTAACCCCCCTGTGGAAACAAACAACCTGTTCTCATTCTCCCTCCAGGGATCCCTCAATATAATAATAATAATAATAATAATGATTGGTATTTTTCTTTACCCCAGCCTCAAAAGGTCAGGGCCTAACTCGGTGCTTTACACGCCCACAGTAATACTCTTTGGAGCGTGGCGCAACACCGGCTAGCCCACAAGATAATTAATCCGGCCCGCCGTCAAGCACTTCATAAGCACCGGTCAGCAGCTGCGGGAAAGGGTCAGTGCTTCTCCAGCGGGCCGGGGTGTCGAAGCATGAAGAAAACCCGGGCAGGCAAGGGCGGAGTTGTCTGTTGTGAGAGGATTTGTTGCACAGTGATGCATACGCCCTCCTCTAGTTACAAAACAAATAGCCCTTTTGGGAGAATTAGATGTAGTAAAACGTCTTTTTATTCCTCTGCACAAATAGTTTGTTTTTTGTCTTGTCTGTTTCAGGGAAAATAATTGTGGCACAAACTGATGCCATTCTGACTCTGAACTCATATTCACTTTGTCAAACAATTTGCCGCTCAGGGTTGATTTTTCGTTGAACCCCGCAAGGTCAAAACGATTTAATAGATTAATGCTTTCATTTCAACAGGCTTGGATGCCGCCTTTGATGCTCAGTCACAGATGATCCACATTCATCTAGATCACACGCTTAATCTTGGATCATACTCATTAGTCCAAAGGGTAATCAATTAAACAATTAGAACCAATTGATTTGGTCTTAAATGTGGTGAACGGTTTAAGTCCTTGCAAAATTTAATACAAGATGTGCAGCTTCCTGTAGTACATCTCAATTACACCTTAACGAAATAATGTACACAAATAACATGACAGTGAAATGCAAAAAGAGAAATGTATTCACTGGCATTATTTGGTACTAATGGTAAAACACAGCAGCAGCTATTACAGACCAGAACAAGTTCACATCGTGATGAATGTAACGTTCTTCTAAGCCCACATCTGGTCCCAACATCACCGCGACAACGCGATCCTGTAGATACACGCTCTACAACATCAGGAGAATACGTCCCCTTCTCACTCAGAAGGCAGCGCAGGTACTGATTCAGGCTCTTGTCATCTCCCGCCTGGACTACTGCAACTCCCTCCTGGCAGGTCTCCCTGCCACCGCCATTTGACCTCTGCAGCTCATTCAGAATGCAGCAGCTCAACTGGTCTTCAACCTTCCGAAATTCTCCCACACTCCTCCACTCCTCCGCTCTCTTCACTGGCTACCGGTGGCCGCCCGCATCCAGTTCAAAACATTGGTGCTCACGTACCATGCTGTGAATGGATCAGGTCCAGCTTACATCCAGGACATGGTCAAACCCTACATCCCAACCCGCACTCTCCGCTCTGCATCTGCTAAACTACTCGTCCCTCCCTCACTGAGAGCAAAACACTCGACTAGGTCTCGACTCTTCGCTGTCCTTGCGCCGAAATGGTGGAACGAGCTCTCTGAAGACATCAGGACCGCAGAGAGCCTTAACATCTTCCGCCGCAAACTAAAGACACACCTCTTCAGACTCTACCTCGACTAAAGACTAACAAATTGTAGCACTTAAATTGTACTTGTAACGTCACTCATCTATAGCAAATTGTAAATTGGCTTATTTGAGGAAATTGCACTTTCTTGTTTCTTGTTCTCCTGAGTTTGTACCCTATGGTTGAATGCACTTATTGTACGTCGCTTTGGATAAAAGCGTCAGCTAAATGACATGTAATGTAATGTAATGTAATGTAATGGTCTATAGCTAAAGCTTCTCTGTAAAGTTACAAAAATATCTATTAATTACTCTGAAATATTTTCCCCAGGTCATTTTGGTCTAAAGAGCTTCTCAGTGGATGCAGCATCCTGAGGATGGACTATCTTGTTAAAAAGGGTTACTGCAGGTGGTACTTTTCTGTGTCTTGCTTTTTGTGGTCTTATTGATTGTCTCATTTTAGTTGTAGTGAGAACTCCGGCAGTTACGTACTTGAAAATAAAAATACATTCTTACCAACTTACCTTTATTTTAGTATATTTCACAAGTGTAATTTGAATAAGGCCAGACTCAGAGTAATTTATCTGATCAACCAATTAAAAACCTTAACTATATTCCATATTGATATTTTACAGAACAACAACTGCCAATGCTGTTACAAGTGTGTAAATGCGTTGTTTTGGTTGTTTTCTTTCTGCAAATAACTGCAAACTGTTGCCATTTCCACCCAGCGATATTGTTCAACACCGACCAAAACACCCCGGAGGACTGCTTTATTCTCCTCCGTAAATCCAGTAATGACAAGATGCACACATGCACGCTGACAAGGCATTATACAGCCCGGGGAACCCGGCTTTCTATGTGAAACCATTATGCAGGATCTCTACCTCTTGCTGAATGCAGGTGGGATGCAGGACCTACTTATTACAGCCCAGATGTTCCTGTAATCCATCACTGTCTCCTCTGGCCCCACAGCACTCTGGAGGATGTCTGGAGCATGGGCCCCAAGTGTATGTGTAATTCTGTTTGTGTGTGCTTGCATGCTGTATTGTCAGCCCTTTTTAACACATATGTATGTGTTGGTTCTGTTTCTCTCTGTTCCTCACCTTAATTTACGTCTAAGGACCTTTGGTTTGTACAACATTAAATGGGGTCGGTGACGGTCTCTAAATGGGGTCGGTGACGGTTACTCATATTAATGAGAGCTGTTCACACGTGAGTGAAACCCCGCTAAATCAGTCAGTGCTGCTGTGGTACAGATGTTCTGATAGCTGAATCATATAGAAACTGTTTTTACCAATCTTCCTCCCCTACAAAAAAAAAAAAAAAAAAAAAAATATATATATATATATATATATATATATATATATATATAATGATCTGTGTGGTTCATGTGTTTAGTTTATTTTGCCTAGTGATTTTTCTGTCCCGCTACAACTATGACTGTTGCCCCAACCAAGATACACTTATTTCCTTAATAATCCCGTTGGCTCTCGTGCAGCTGTAGCACAAACGGCAATTAGAGCATCAACTTTAGGCAGTTTCTCTGGAGATTTAATAGGCAGTAGCTCAGTTACATCTGAGAGTTTTCGTGTGCCTGCTGCCCAAATACGAACGCCTCACTGTGAGACACTGTCAACGCAGGCTGATTCATTAGACAGCAATCTCAGTCCCTGTCACCGACTTGCCTTACACATTGTGTCACACAGGTTGGTAAAGGACCACTCTGCCTTGACAGAGCTGGTGGCAACAATAAAACACATGAATGCTGAACAGCTCGGCAGATTATTGAGCTCGATGAGGCCAAACTATTTTCTCCAAACACAAAGCAATTAAGCCCTCAGTAGATTCCTCTATGAACAAAAGCCTCACTTTTCTTTGTTGGTAGACATTGTGCTTTCTTCCACCAAGCAAGGCTCTACATACTCCGGCCCAAATCGATAGTCAGATGTACCAACAGATTGCCTACCGGTGCTGCCCACACTAATGAACAGGTGTTGAAGCTGAGGAGAAGCAGGGATCAATCTCATCTTGTTCCCAGAAAACCTTTTAATTAGCTGATATTACAATTTTATCCTGCGGAGGGCTCGTGTTTCTCATCCGCAGCCTCTGCGTAAAAGATGTAGCTGCGCTCCGTCAATACAGAATGTTATTTTTGTGGCGTTATGACACTGCACGTACACCTGCTCCTCCTCCTCTCACCCCTCTGACCCTAGCTGTTTCAAGCACTGCGATAATTGCCCAATCAATACACCCTATGTCAATTGCATCATGGCAAGCAAGCAAAAAGCAAAAACAAGCAACAGACACTATCTGTTCCCCCTGAGGCCAATCTGTCACTGAATCAATACAAACGATGACACCAGATGACAACAGACTGGGTGATATCATCTTTCATCTCAAGCCACCAAAGGAGCCTCCTCTATGAAAGACTTCTTGTTTATTCTGAAGGCGCTGGAGCACCTTGTGTCTCTGATCTTAAGGGTTAAGTGGAACAGTGCTGACGTCCGGAAAGGTCTGAGCATTTGCAAAAAGATAGTTTTCCACAAATCACGAGGATTTGTTCATTTCAAATGAGCACAAATGTCATAATTGAGGGTGTCTTTAAAACAGGCATTAAGTAAACAGACTCATTTTTACTTATATTGATATTGATGGTATGTAAGCTGTGTTATTTTTGTATGTGAGTGGCAGAGAAAAATAAAAAAATCACACCCAGTAACTTTATTGGCAGCTGCAAAACATTCTGCCAATAAGAAGGAGGATCTTGGTAAGGAGGAGAGACAATGTTCAACACCGCAGCTCTTCTAGAGTCAATCTTCCTCCCTTTCTATTCGTTTCACCTCACTGCCTGACAGAACACCAACAGCACTGCTAATTGTGGCCCCCATAATCCATTTTATTTGAGTTATTTCAGACATTTTACTCATTTGTATATAGCTGATTGATTTATTAATTTCATCAATCATGTTGTACCTGAGGGATTTCCAAAAATAGCGCCAGCTTGATAATTTATTTAATATTAAAGTAATGTCCCTGAACGTTAAACAATTAACATGAGGGCTCATGACAAAAATCATTAGTTTTAGATGATGAATGTTTTTACAGACTCAAAAAGAAGCCATTTCATGGAGTTTCATTCCGTCATCTCTCAATCTAACATCAGTGTGGTGAATACCTTTACATCGATGGCTACTGCACCTGCTATGTTTGTGATGTACTAATTGTTGCTCAATGTGCAGTTTCTCAGTTTACATCTTCATTTAACAGCCAGAGAAATATTTTCACTTTACTTAAATTTCTTATGGATGTCAATGACCATTCTCTATGTCGTTTGTTGTATCCTATTGTTCCTGTTTAATGAGATGTAAGCTGTCTTAGTTATATGTTAACTCACATTTACTTGTAAATAAACAGACATCTTTATTTTGTGGTCCTGTGGCCCTTTGTTAGCACATACTGTATGTGCAGTTTATGTATGACACAACACCCTACAAGTTTGTACGTTCCATGTTCATGGTGGACATGTGGGGCTCAGGGCTTTGCCTCTGCGGTAGATATGTGGAACTTGCAATCTGTCAATTATCATTCACCTGACACTGGTCCAACTGAGCATGTGCTTCATTTCCTGATAACCAGAATGAAGGCAAATGGCGCTGAAACCCGCCGGAGCTGAAGATGTCTGGCCGTGCTGGCAGAACATCACTAGGAAAGACTCCAAAAACACAAAATGTGTGTAAATGCTGTCTATGTTTTATAGACCCCCGTCTGTCAGTAAGTTAACGGCACGTGAGGGAAGGCCGCGCTTTGCAGCACGTTACACCGTTGGAAATCACAGTGTTGATAGAATCCTTTGTCCACCTGATTCCTCACCTTCTTTAACAGTCAACATGTGTACCGCAGCAGATCAGGGATATCACAGAGAAGGCAGACACACAAAGAGGAACAAGGAGCAGAGAAAGAGGAGCACAGACGTTTTATCATTCTCAAATAAGCTTCCCTACCACCGAGGGCTCATTTAGCTAAGATACTACTTCTGCACATACAATATGAATCCGAGTTGAGTTGTAAATTATCTCGCCAAAGGGAATGAGATCCGTGACTGTGCTTTGCCTTAACCAAAGCCTCAGACAAGGAGAGAGAGAGAGAGGGAGAGAGAAAAAAGCTAAAAGCTAAGACTGAGCGGCCTTGATTGTTGTTCAATGAGTTGAATGGATCACACGGACACAGAGAAACATTCAACTTGTCATACACTTGTCGGTTCACTGAGTGGTTGCTTGATGGATTGATTGA
The DNA here is from genome assembly GCF_964276395.1 of Gasterosteus aculeatus. Classification (NCBI taxonomy): domain Eukaryota; kingdom Metazoa; phylum Chordata; class Actinopteri; order Perciformes; family Gasterosteidae; genus Gasterosteus; species Gasterosteus aculeatus. Next base: position 16,377,491 of record NC_135700.1, on the reverse strand, counting down.
ATGACTTACTGGCTGCTGGCTTGCTTTCAGTATTTGAATGAGTTATAACTTCTCATGTTTGACAGATATTCTCACAATAAAGTTCCAGAAATGACAAGCGCGTACTAAAGTTAGATAAAACATCTTTATCTGTACTCATTACGCTGTAATGCAAACACAGAATGAGGAGATAAACTGTGTGCAGTCATCAGATCAGCTGCATCGTGTAGATCAGTGGTCCCCAACCACCGGCCCGCAGGCCGGTACCGGTGTGCAGGCCGTTTGGTATTGGGCCGCAACACAGAAAGCTTATATCTATTTTTTTTCTGAAAAATGTTTTATTTTGAAAATTGACCGGATTTTCTCCTAATTATGTGCGCTCGTCCCTCTGACATATTCCCCATGCGTTACCAGGTGTTTTTCTTGTATTGTAACGACTACTACACCACCCCCTCCCCCCCCTCGTCGGTCGTTCCGCCCGCAACGACTACTAACCTTCCCCGTCGGACCTTCTCGACCGGTCCGCGAAATATTGTCTGACGTGAAACCAGTCTGTGAGGTAAAAAATGTTGCGGACCACTGGTGTAGATCAGTGGTTCTCAACTGGTCTGACTCCGGGACCCACCACCACCCCTTAATGACAAGCCGCGACCCAAATCGAGAAACATTCTCAACTTGGTATGGTCCAGCTTAAACCTGAGATAGTATGGAGACAGAATACATATGCCAAAACAAAAACAAGTTTAATGAAAAAACAAAACAGCCAGCTGTTAATTCTAATTTATATTTTCCCAGGCAAAGGCCGGCGACCCATTAAAAACGGGTCCGCGACCCACCAGTTGAGAATCACTGGTGTAGATGATGGAAGCAGACAGCGAGCGCCCAGTTGACCAATAGAAACTTCTGGTTAATTAAGCCCTGCCCACTACGTACAAACTTGGATGGCAAAGGTTGTTGTTCAGAGACCAAAGCTTTTTTTTTTGTTTCATTAGCAAAACTAAAAAATAATTTATTCTCAGTTTATATATTTTTACTTACAAACTTGATTTTTGTTGCAATGCAAGAAATGTGCTGTCAAAACAGTTTGTTTGCATCATAAAGACCCAAATCTACCTTCTTAGAGTTTTCTAGTCAAAAGACAAGTCAATGACAATGTGTGTGCAAACTTTTGACTGCTACTGTAAATAAATTAATTTAGACCTTAGCTGACTCAAACAAATACAATGTATTTAAAAACAAAAGAAAGAAAAAATAAATTTGAAAGTCTGACATTAAAACGACACAGAAGTTAAAATACGGTGATAAAAAATGCATGTACCAGAAAACCATCCTGCAATGGAATCACACTCACAAATTAGTGCCAGCGTTTCCTCCCTGGCCCCCTAGCTGTGCACACATTTACCATGAGTGCACGCCATCTATTAATATTGGCTTTACAGTCATTAGTGCTATTCCCATGTTGATAGGTGTTATCTGACAACAAGTCAGAAAGCTACATCATCCTAATAATAATTGCCATATATTGCGATGCTTTCTATCTCAAGTCTCAAATCTTTTTTGCTCCAGTTATTTAGCCTCCTTCCTTGTTAACTAATATCCTTTGTGGTCAGGATTGGTCCTCGGTTCTCGTTCTAGTATGACATGCCCTAAATTGAGCTTCAGTGATTGAGTGTTGTGCATGAGGTCCATTATGGCGATAACTTTTGGACTTTTTGGGGAATTAGCATGCAGCTCATTATTAATAATTAAGGTCAACCAGCTTCTTGCTTGCAGAGCTAATCCCCAAATCCTGCTGATGCACTCCCAGATCCAATGCAGAAAACCTTTTAATTAGCTGATATTACAATTTTATCCTGCGGAGGGCTCGTGTTTCTCATCCGCAGCCTCTGCGTAAAAGATGTAGCTGCGCTCCGTCAATACAGAATGTTATTTTTGTGGCGTTATGACACTGCACGTACACCTGCTCCTCCTCCTCTCACCCCTCTGACCCTAGCTGTTTCAAGCACTGCGATAATTGCCCAATCAATACACCCTATGTCAATTGCATCATGGCAAGCAAGCAAAAAGCAAAAACAAGCAACAGACACTATCTGTTCCCCCTGAGGCCAATCTGTCACTGAATCAATACAAACGATGACACCAGATGACAACAGACTGGGTGATATCATCTTTCATCTCAAGCCACCAAAGGAGCCTCCTCTATGAAAGACTTCTTGTTTATTCTGAAGGCGCTGGAGCACCTTGTGTCTCTGATCTTAAGGGTTAAGTGGAACAGTGCTGACGTCCGGAAAGGTCTGAGCATTTGCAAAAAGATAGTTTTCCACAAATCACGAGGATTTGTTCATTTCAAATGAGCACAAATGTCATAATTGAGGGTGTCTTTAAAACAGGCATTAAGTAAACAGACTCATTTTTACTTATATTGATATTGATGGTATGTAAGCTGTGTTATTTTTGTATGTGAGTGGCAGAGAAAAATAAAAAAATCACACCCAGTAACTTTATTGGCAGCTGCAAAACATTCTGCCAATAAGAAGGAGGATCTTGGTAAGGAGGAGAGACAATGTTCAACACCGCAGCTCTTCTAGAGTCAATCTTCCTCCCTTTCTATTCGTTTCACCTCACTGCCTGACAGAACACCAACAGCACTGCTAATTGTGGCCCCCATAATCCATTTTATTTGAGTTATTTCAGACATTTTACTCATTTGTATATAGCTGATTGATTTATTAATTTCATCAATCATGTTGTACCTGAGGGATTTCCAAAAATAGCGCCAGCTTGATAATTTATTTAATATTAAAGTAATGTCCCTGAACGTTAAACAATTAACATGAGGGCTCATGACAAAAATCATTAGTTTTAGATGATGAATGTTTTTACAGACTCAAAAAGAAGCCATTTCATGGAGTTTCATTCCGTCATCTCTCAATCTAACATCAGTGTGGTGAATACCTTTACATCGATGGCTACTGCACCTGCTATGTTTGTGATGTACTAATTGTTGCTCAATGTGCAGTTTCTCAGTTTACATCTTCATTTAACAGCCAGAGAAATATTTTCACTTTACTTAAATTTCTTATGGATGTCAATGACCATTCTCTATGTCGTTTGTTGTATCCTATTGTTCCTGTTTAATGAGATGTAAGCTGTCTTAGTTATATGTTAACTCACATTTACTTGTAAATAAACAGACATCTTTATTTTGTGGTCCTGTGGCCCTTTGTTAGCACATACTGTATGTGCAGTTTATGTATGACACAACACCCTACAAGTTTGTACGTTCCATGTTCATGGTGGACATGTGGGGCTCAGGGCTTTGCCTCTGCGGTAGATATGTGGAACTTGCAATCTGTCAATTATCATTCACCTGACACTGGTCCAACTGAGCATGTGCTTCATTTCCTGATAACCAGAATGAAGGCAAATGGCGCTGAAACCCGCCGGAGCTGAAGATGTCTGGCCGTGCTGGCAGAACATCACTAGGAAAGACTCCAAAAACACAAAATGTGTGTAAATGCTGTCTATGTTTTATAGACCCCCGTCTGTCAGTAAGTTAACGGCACGTGAGGGAAGGCCGCGCTTTGCAGCACGTTACACCGTTGGAAATCACAGTGTTGATAGAATCCTTTGTCCACCTGATTCCTCACCTTCTTTAACAGTCAACATGTGTACCGCAGCAGATCAGGGATATCACAGAGAAGGCAGACACACAAAGAGGAACAAGGAGCAGAGAAAGAGGAGCACAGACGTTTTATCATTCTCAAATAAGCTTCCCTACCACCGAGGGCTCATTTAGCTAAGATACTACTTCTGCACATACAATATGAATCCGAGTTGAGTTGTAAATTATCTCGCCAAAGGGAATGAGATCCGTGACTGTGCTTTGCCTTAACCAAAGCCTCAGACAAGGAGAGAGAGAGAGAGGGAGAGAGAAAAAAGCTAAAAGCTAAGACTGAGCGGCCTTGATTGTTGTTCAATGAGTTGAATGGATCACACGGACACAGAGAAACATTCAACTTGTCATACACTTGTCGGTTCACTGAGTGGTTGCTTGATGGATTGATTGAATGACTTACTGGCTGCTGGCTTGCTTTCAGTATTTGAATGAGTTATAACTTCTCATGTTTGACAGATATTCTCACAATAAAGTTCCAGAAATGACAAGCGCGTACTAAAGTTAGATAAAACATCTTTATCTGTACTCATTACGCTGTAATGCAAACACAGAATGAGGAGATAAACTGTGTGCAGTCATCAGATCAGCTGCATCGTGTAGATCAGTGGTCCCCAACCACCGGCCCGCAGGCCGGTACCGGTGTGCAGGCCGTTTGGTATTGGGCCGCAACACAGAAAGCTTATATCTATTTTTTTTCTGAAAAATGTTTTATTTTGAAAATTGACCGGATTTTCTCCTAATTATGTGCGCTCGTCCCTCTGACATATTCCCCATGCGTTACCAGGTGTTTTTCTTGTATTGTAACGACTACTACACCACCCCCTCCCCCCCCTCGTCGGTCGTTCCGCCCGCAACGACTACTAACCTTCCCCGTCGGACCTTCTCGACCGGTCCGCGAAATATTGTCTGACGTGAAACCAGTCTGTGAGGTAAAAAATGTTGCGGACCACTGGTGTAGATCAGTGGTTCTCAACTGGTCTGACTCCGGGACCCACCACCACCCCTTAATGACAAGCCGCGACCCAAATCGAGAAACATTCTCAACTTGGTATGGTCCAGCTTAAACCTGAGATAGTATGGAGACAGAATACATATGCCAAAACAAAAACAAGTTTAATGAAAAAACAAAACAGCCAGCTGTTAATTCTAATTTATATTTTCCCAGGCAAAGGCCGGCGACCCATTAAAAACGGGTCCGCGACCCACCAGTTGAGAATCACTGGTGTAGATGATGGAAGCAGACAGCGAGCGCCCAGTTGACCAATAGAAACTTCTGGTTAATTAAGCCCTGCCCACTACGTACAAACTTGGATGGCAAAGGTTGTTGTTCAGAGACCAAAGCTTTTTTTTTTGTTTCATTAGCAAAACTAAAAAATAATTTATTCTCAGTTTATATATTTTTACTTACAAACTTGATTTTTGTTGCAATGCAAGAAATGTGCTGTCAAAACAGTTTGTTTGCATCATAAAGACCCAAATCTACCTTCTTAGAGTTTTCTAGTCAAAAGACAAGTCAATGACAATGTGTGTGCAAACTTTTGACTGCTACTGTAAATAAATTAATTTAGACCTTAGCTGACTCAAACAAATACAATGTATTTAAAAACAAAAGAAAGAAAAAATAAATTTGAAAGTCTGACATTAAAACGACACAGAAGTTAAAATACGGTGATAAAAAATGCATGTACCAGAAAACCATCCTGCAATGGAATCACACTCACAAATTAGTGCCAGCGTTTCCTCCCTGGCCCCCTAGCTGTGCACACATTTACCATGAGTGCACGCCATCTATTAATATTGGCTTTACAGTCATTAGTGCTATTCCCATGTTGATAGGTGTTATCTGACAACAAGTCAGAAAGCTACATCATCCTAATAATAATTGCCATATATTGCGATGCTTTCTATCTCAAGTCTCAAATCTTTTTTGCTCCAGTTATTTAGCCTCCTTCCTTGTTAACTAATATCCTTTGTGGTCAGGATTGGTCCTCGGTTCTCGTTCTAGTATGACATGCCCTAAATTGAGCTTCAGTGATTGAGTGTTGTGCATGAGGTCCATTATGGCGATAACTTTTGGACTTTTTGGGGAATTAGCATGCAGCTCATTATTAATAATTAAGGTCAACCAGCTTCTTGCTTGCAGAGCTAATCCCCAAATCCTGCTGATGCACTCCCAGATCCAATGCAATGTTGTTTAATCTTACAGCTACAGTATGTTGCCACCCAATTATGGGCAAATCCCATCCTGAAAAATCCATTCTACAGTATATCCTATATTTTAACAAGCCAAACTTTTAGATTGTTAAGTATTGGTTCATAATAGAGCAGCCCTTCATACATTCTTTGCCCAACCGACATATTGTAGTTTGTTGCATTGGCACATTTTTGCTCTCATTTTGCAAGATTTTAATGTGCAAACCCCCCAATCACAAACCAACGAGATCTCACACAGAAATCGCTTTCAGGGAAAGCAAACATAGCTTGCTGTACAGTCGTTAGACAAACACACAAATAGCTCCATAACAGTGGATGCACCACGCTTTCTGCTGTCTTTCTTTGTCAACACTCCATGAGACTTAATCAAACAAACTCAAGCTTTGTTTTGTCTTCAGACAAGGAAGAGGACATTCAATTCCAATTTATCAATTATTTGGACTTCATAATAATATTGGAGAAAAGAAAATGACGTACTTGTTTTGTTAAGGTGGGGCCCCTTTACATCCCTAACCAATCTCTTTCAACCATACCAGTTTGTGTGTATGTTCAAATGCACTGGTAAATAAGGTGGAATAAAATAATAATAAGAAGAAATTATGTTAAACAGAAACTCAAAATGAATTGGGACAGTAAATATCACACTTGAGGTGACAAAAAGGTACAAAAAGTGTGTGAGATGTGAGAGTTAGCGGGCTTAAGAAGCAAAAACTAAAAGGGGGGAAGGATTTATGTATAATAGTGGGAGAAGGGAAAGGATGAGAAGGAGTAGGCCACCTGTGTGCTGCCCTGAGATGAGGCACAAATGAAGTGAAACTGCCTTTTATCCCAGCAATGCACACACCGTCTATATAGTCCTGTCAAACCAAAGAGGCCAGCTCACTTATGCTCCAAACATTCACCCAGACACGCGCACACACACACACACACACAAACACAAATGGCAATGCCTATATTTGCTGCTGTTTATTACCATCATCAATAGATGAGAGGAAGCGAGCAAAAGCCAGGCTCCATTTTGCCTCTTGATGCCCATCATCATCTCCTGAGTCTCAGGTGTTTAACGGGCCGTCCCTTTGCAGGAGGCCCAGCAGGCTTCCCGACAGCCCTTCATTCATCGTTGTCCTTCTCTTTTGTTTCTGTCACTTTCTGCATTTGTCTCTCCTCTCTGTTGTGTTGTTTTCCTCTTTTGTCTTCCATCTTGGTCTTACTTTCAAGCCACCTCCTCCCATTCTCGTACCCATATATTTCCGTTTTTAGTTTCTTTATCCTGCAATTCGGTCACCGTGGTGACAACAACCCTTTCGCTTGAATGTTTATTTACAGATATGTCTATTTCCTGGGCTTACTCATGCAATTTCAAAGGCAAAGCTGTGAGTCTACCCATTTAATGATCTCCGAAACCGTTTTCATCCAGTGGTTTAATCACTCCCTAGTGCATTTTTATCACTCAGGTGAAACATCATGGGTCTAATTTAGGTCTAACACCTATCAAAATTCAGCTGGTAGGCCATTTTGCTTCCCATTATTTTAAAAGCCAATTACTGCGTATGATAATTACGTTAACAGACAATTAAGAGGGACTAACTTTATTGTGGTATAATTGGGGATCGACCAAGCTTTCGGCATTGGCAGCTATTAGGGGAAAAGCTTGTGCTTGAGTCGGTACACTGTGGCTTCACTTCATTTGAAACCCTGCTTCAAAGGGTTTGAATGTTATAAATTACTGATATATACACATAAACACATGAGGGTGGAATATAGAGAAAACATTATTTCTTTAGTTTCTGAATAAAAATAAACTGTCCTGCATCCAGTGGAGCCTATGGAAATACAAGCAGCATGACTAATAATTGGAGCTTAAGATCATAAATAACATATTGGGAGATTATAGACCATAACACCACGTGCTTTTCTGAGAGGATTTGCCAAATTAGTCTTTTCTATTGAAGCCGTAGCCCCATTTTAGTTTTAAATTCAGATTGTGATTTACGCCTATCAATGGGATCTTTCATTATACATCTGAAAGACATATATTGGGAGGTTTTAAGGGTAAAAGCAGTATATATACTTATACACTGTGTTTTGCATATGGATATCTTATCTAAAAAATCAAAATCACATGAAAAATAAAAATATATGCAGAGGCAAAACACATTGTTCCGAGCCGTTAGAGTCCTTTTCATCAAGATCTGAATAAATCTAATCAGGGTGACCACAGTGAGAAAATAAAAATGCACCCAGAAACTTGTGCCTATTTGAATATTACCATTCAATCAGAGTGAGGAAAGAACAGATGTAATGAAAGTGCTTTTAAATATTAGGTGTGAAGACCCGTGAATGGGATTTCTCATGGGATTTCAATGTCTAAATACATATGTTAATATCAGATGTTAATGGGGTCTATGATGTGGTGGAGGGCAAACCAAGAAGAAAGGCTTAAAAAGATCTGCTTGTCTTTGTAATGGCTACAAATGTACAAATGTAAAAGTCTGACTGATTCCATTTCACGCAATTTAAACCTGGCAGATCTTTGTTGGAGATTCTCAAATGGTTTCATTAGATGTCAGGCCAAAAAGAACACATAATATATGGCAGCCAGGATGGACCGGGTCTTTTCATCAGGTCATTTTGTTATATCAATTTGATCTGCAACTTTTTAATTTGTATGCCTGAAACTTTCCCTCCTCTTTCTTTACCCTCCTCTCATCCTCCCCTTTTCCTCTAATTGTTCTTTCTCTCTTGCTTTCTTCTCTCTTTGGATTGCAGGGTTTCAGGTGAGGTTAAACCCCTTTGCCCCCCCCCTTACTCTGTCATCCTCTCCTTTCTGGGTTGTGTTTCCCTTCTGTCCTTTTCCTATTTTGTTCCCTTTCTTATTTTTTATCCCCATCTTGTCTCAATAAAAGGATATACGGTCGATCTCATCTCCATCTCTCCTTCTTTTTTTTTACCCTTCTACATCCTGCTATCCATTTTAGAAGATCTGATCCTCTTCTTTTTACGTCTCCGTTTCCTTTGTTGCTTCCGTCTCTGCGGGTCGCCCGTGGCCCACGTGGGAAAGAATTGTTGGCTGCCAGCTTCCCTCCTTTGCTTTATCCCTCCACTCATTCCTCCACGCTCTCTCCAGTCCCAGAGGTTTCAGATTCAAGTCTCCCTCTTTCCTTCTCCATCCCCCTTTTTCTCTCCCCCTCTCCTTTCCTCTGCGTTCCCATGCTCCCATGGGAGCGAGTGGTGGAGGATGACGCTTCACTTTGATTGCTGCATGGCTGCAGGCATTCCCGGGGCAGAGTAGCTGTGGAGCTTCAGTCTGCTGGTTTGTGGTAAATAATCCCGACTGGGGAGAGAGGAGTAGAGAGGTACTCTGGAGGGGAAGAAGGAAAGGAAGGGAGTTGTGGGTGTGTGTGCATGGGTGGGAAAATTGTGTATGATTTGGTGTTGGGAGGGAAGTGTTATCACCAATCTACTTTTTGTCATAGTTGAACAATAGAGAGTTCTAAACCACATACATTGATTCACAATGGGATTATTTAATTAGCGGCATTAATGAAGAGGCAGCATTGATTGTCATTTTGTTTGACTGTCGTGACAACGCTGGCATAAAGCATATGTGTGATTACTATTACATATGACACACTTCTAACCTTGTTTCTCATTTACATATATTGTCAACAGAATATGGGCTTAGAAATAATGCTTTTTTATCTAAACTGCGACATTGTCGTGCTGGTTTATATTCACGCCGCTGTTGTTTTGGACCTACAAACAAATGTTTTATTCATCAGCGACTCGCAAGCAAAGTCATCGTCACGCTAATCAAATGGCACAGAAGAAAAGACTTTAAGGTGGTGAAATTCCAACTGATTTAATTGAATATTCACAGGGTGCCTTTAGGAGAGGTTCAAGCTCATTTCATCTGACATTGTGATTTTATTTCAGATGTGCAAGGGAATGCCCCTTTAGATGTGGTGTGTCATTTTAAACCCCAGACAAGGAACAGGCATTTTAATTGGAATACAAAAGTTGTAATGTGAGTACAATCAAGCCAAAATGTGCAATTTCATCTCTAACGTCAAAACAATTATTGTGGCTTCATAATATAGTATAATTAAAAAAATGTAAAAGCCCACAACTGCATTTTAACGCAACACAAAAGCTAATCTAGTTCAGTGCATAATTCTTCACATTGATATGCATGTTGAACTGACAACCCGGACATCTAATTAACAATTTGGCATTTGATATGTCACTAAAGCGGTTTCTCATCTTTGCATATACATTTCATGTAAAATGAATGACAATGATTAAATTGTGTGTTGGATGAGATTTTGTGATAGTTTGTCTGCTAGCTCAAGGGCTGAGCTAGATTTTCCCAAATAATTTACCCCAACACCAATTTATTAAAGCTCAAGGGTTGTATGTGAGGCGAACTATTGCAAATATTGTCATGGCACCATCTCTCCATTTGGCAAAACAAATTCACCACTCCTGGGATTTATCCCCTGTAATGAATATACTTAAAAGGGCAATGCAAACAACCCGTTGGCTTGCTGTTCTTTGTGTGAACTCTTTTTAAGACTCCAATTGTAGTAAACACACAAGTTGAATAAGGGCTAGATTTCCTCTCCAATAGTTTGAATAGTTTGACTCATCAATTTCTCTCTATTTCTTCTCTATTTCAGTCAAAGTGTCCATTTGATAGAAAGAAGATAATGATCATTTGGCCGGTTGAGAGGAGTTTGAAAATCACCCATTGGCTTCTTGTTTGTAGCGATCTTGTAGGACTTATGGCATCTTTAATTTTAAATGAAATTATGTCCAGCAGCTTAAGAATATTTATTCATTACTTGTTTTTTCTCTGAAAAAACTTCAAAACTCCATAACATTGAAGTGAATAAAAGAAAATCTTCAAAAGGTTTCAGTTATTTTGTGCCTAAGCTTTTCAGGTATAAAGGCATTGTTAAAGTGAATTCATCCAGCACACAATAAAAACAACCTAAAGATCCTTCATGCTTCATGTCAATTAGGCTCACATGATGTAAGTGCTAAATGTTCCATTTCCGTGCAGCATTTGGAATGGTATTAATTGGTAAAAGCTTTGGACCAATAAAAACACACATACAGAAGTGTTTTGAGGGCATACCCCGACACACACACACACACACACTTTGCTTTAGTGGTTATTTCCTCTTCCTTGTAAAAGCATTGTGTAGAACAGCTTGTGGTGGAACAAGCCACAAAGGACAATGCAATGTGATTCGATTTGACTTTCAATAACAACGAAGCTCAACGTCATAACTGCTGCTGAGATCCCGACCAGGACACAGAATATTATATTACATGAAAACTGGGCCCCAAAGGTAATTTCATCCAAAATGGGGATTTTACAGTGCAATGACGTTTTATTGTCGCGAGCTTCTATTCATTTTCATTGCCAAAAAACATTTGACGATACATGAGTTTTTGAATTTAACATTCCGGTGGGTGAGCAGGAAGTGTTCAACTCATGAAATAACCGACCGTTTTCAGCAGCTCACTAAATCATTCATTATAGCTTGTTTTCGCTCTGGTGAATTATGAAAGCGAGATTTAACATATCATATAAAGGCAATTGTCTCGTCATGTCGGAGCACTATTACTGCGAGCGTGCAATCAAAGCTGTTCTGGACAACTCCCCCTGTGAATCTTTAACAAAGCAAATGAAGGACTGACATTGCTGAAAAATGAATACAACTTTTCATTTACATCTGTCTGCACAGTGATACCTGTTATTGTAAAGCCTACAGCAGGGATAGAAGAATTTATGAGGCCGCAACGAGCTTTAAAGTTTGCTTTATTCGCTGGCAGACATCTTTTGTGGGCAGGTGTTCAGTCGTGTTATTACTGCCATAGCTCTCGTCCTCCTCCTGCTCCTTCCCCATCCTTCATTATTCTGGCAAACCCTTTAGTCCCCGTCAAGAACAATAGAAAGTCCCTCTCATTTGTGGGTACATCGGTGCATAGACACATAAAAAAGGGGGTGCGAACATTCTTCCTGACACGTGTTGGCTTTCATCAAAGCTGTGCTTTTAAAATAATCAAGACACTAGAGAAGCCCAACAAAGAAACACGAGTAGTTGAGAAACAGAATCTAACTTACTGAGGATATATTTCTGTTTCAAGACCCTGATGAATGTGTTTATAGTAAATATGCAGCTGGAGCAAGCAGCCGGTCACCTTATTTAAGCATTAAGAAGGAAACAAAAGGAAACAGCTTGTCTGTCCAAAGGTAACACAACATAAGTAAAGCTTATTCATCTCTCATCTATTTTCTCTAAAACAATATATCATGGGGTTTGGAAAAAGTGTCATTAACTAAATAGTTGCCGAGCAATATCTTATTCTCAGCAACAAAGGGAATATACAGTATGTATACTCCAAAATGTCCAACTATTTCTTTAAAACTGAGATATCACTGAGAGTTCCACTAGATTACTGTACGTAGTATCTGATGTAACGGTGCGTTACATTGCTAAATTGGAAATGACTCAGCATTGGCATTCTGTAACTCAAATCACGCATTTTATCTAATGATAATTAATTAACGAAGACAATTTTAAAAGGAATTTAACGTGAGATAAAATGTACAGTAAATCATTGAGCTAAAACTTTTTAACCAGCACATTAGTTTATTGCCTTACCTGTAGGGTAATATAACCAATTGCTTCAGGTCCAACGTTGTCGCCCTCTGTGAGGAGGCTGTACTTGCCAAATTAGGTGGTAGGTCCTTCTGTGCACCATCAATCGTCTGTGGACAAGCAGCAATAACTATTACGACTCCTCTTGGTCGGTCAGCGACTTGGATAAAGTTATTTTAATGCATATGGTCCCAACGAGACGTCGACCTGCACACCGAAAAATCTCATAGAATAATGAACACTCTTCAGTAACAAGTGGCGAGAGAAGAAAAAAACGTACTGATGCTATAGTCACGTTTGACATATTTCTTCACTGACGGATGGCATCATACATCACAAGTGAGTAGTGAGAGCAGACAAGTACAGGAGCGTGTGACTTTAACATTTGATATTCTTTAGAGAAATGCAAACACAACATCAATGTTAAACACCAATGTTAAAACTAGAATTGTTTTCGCGTACTCTCTGCATTCTGCAACCACCTTTTACAACATGACCAAAGCTCCTTACTTGCATCACGTGATACAGACTAAAGCTTTTCTATACAGCTAAGTAAGTGAACCACATATTTTACATTACTTAGTAGAAATGTCTTTTCAAGCTCAAGAACATCCATGCATTTGAACAAAAACAATTTCTTATAAAAAAAACCCTCATGTTGTGGTGTTGGTTCGCAGTTGTTCATCATCATAACCTCTACATTTCAGATGCCGTCACCCTCTCAGAACACGGAGCGCATAAGCAGAGCTTTCACAAACTGTCTTGGCATTGCAGGACGGAAGCACTTACTTTGTTCCTGCTGGTCAACAAAATGGCTAATAACCTTGAGCAAAGAATTCACAAGCACAAAGAGCATTTTGATTGGCAGAACACACAGTTACAACCACATGAAAGTAGTCAGACAGACAGAAGTGGCAGAGGTAGTGAGGATTTAAACAAAATGTTTTCCAAATAAATAACAGTAAATTAAAGATGGTTTTGGGTTTTAGGGGTTTAAACATCCTCTTCATTTAATTAATACATAGAACAACCATTCAATGTGCAGCGGTAATAAGTAATGTCCACCAGAACAGAGAATGAAGTAGGTTCTTTAAGCAGGAGCTTTTTCATGTACTCGAGCTAAACATTTAGTGCATTTTGACGAATGTAAGTGCATCATCCTTCACTGCCCTTATAAAAATGTAGCGCAGCTCCAGGTAAAAACTGGTCGTTTTGTAAACAATCGCTGGCTGCCGGCTCGGTTGTGATCAGTTTGAGAGCAGATATGGATTCACTAGATATGGTCTGATTTTAAAATGTAGATTAGTTTTCAGTCTACTGCTCACACGTGAGAGAGGGATTCAAAACTAGCAAACACTACTTTTTGTCTACAAAGTACCTGAATACCTGAATGCCCTGCTGGGCCATTATGAGAATCTGTTAAAACATTACAAGACTTCACGTGTTACCTTTGCTTGTCGGGTTCTTGTAATCCATGCAAGCATGTGTTAGCCCCATCGGCTTTCTCTTGAGGGAGGGGTGTGCGGGGGGGGGGTTTCTAAGTAGTAAACCTGTGTTCCGTCAGGGGTCATTAACGTCCAGCGGGACTGTGAGGGGACCTGTCACGACTAGAACTAATGGATGTTTTCGCCCCTGATTGCTAGCAGCGATGGAGTCAGCACAACCAGCAAATTAGAAGTGACATCTTGATGGAGGCAAAGCAGGAGGCGCAGCTGGTCAATCAAGTTAGATGGAAGGAGGGTAAGCTCGGAAAGTACGGGAAGATGAGGAGCAAAGATAGAATGGGAAGAGAGGTAACAGACAGAGTACATCTTAGATTATTTAAAATAATTGATAAATAGTCAAACCTGCATATGATGCCACTTTAATGATTGCCCTTTTCATCAAACGACATTGTGAGCGTTGACCTCATGTGCGCTGGCCGCTGCCGTCTCCTTTGTTGTTGAGCGCTTTCCTCCGAGTTTCCTTTCGAGGGATCGTAAGCTTAATGAAAGAATTGACGTCATCTTTGCAAAGAATTGCTTTTTGTCACCTTATTGTGCGAGCGTGAGTAATATTGTTGTTCTATGAGGATCATTACACTTCATCATCAGTTGTTGGAAGGGAGCAACAGCGCTGCAGTTGGCAACGAATTACGGCGACCAACCAAGCAACAATCCCAGTAACACCCTTAATACCTTCAGGAGATGTAATAGCACAGCGAACGAGCAACATCAAGGGAATCACAGTGTCATTCAGCCGCCTCAGGGCGAGATGAGTGCGGGAGCTCACATTATGAAATGGACTAGATTTGAGACCAATTAAAAATGAATTGCTAGAAATGAGCGCTGACCCGCACGAATTGGATGCTAGTGATCTCATTAGGCCGGTCCCTCACTCAGCGCCAGCCAGCAGCTGGAGAACAGGCCCGCCTGACACACTGCCAGAGAGGGAGAAGACCCAAAGGGCTGCTGGCTGCAACGGGCTGAGAATCACGTCTCCTCAAGATAAGTGGCATGTGTGAGACATACTGTATATGTCTTTGTACGTGCTTTTTTTTGTGTCTGCGTGGATTGATCTGGTGAGCATGTCTGTTTGTGTATAAGAGTGTTTAGGTTTGCCTACTCAGTCCACCTCTGCAATCATTTATATTCTGATATCATTTAAGCACAAGGAACTTTTATTCAATAGCCTGCCTTTATAAATACATTTCTTAGAATATGAATGTATGTTGAAACATTTTCATGGGCTCTGTTTCAGGAGGTGGGTGAGACAGGAACGTTGCCCACGGTGGTCCATCATCTCCAGACTTTAGGTCTTAACTATGCCAGACTTTCTTTGCAGGTTGTGCAGACGATCCAGCCAGCAAGAGTTGGATCAATCATTGACTGAGACAAGACAACGTGGTCAGTGTTGCAATGCTGGTGAGAGCAAAGAAGGCTAGATCATCTGTCGTGTGAGGTTGAGTCCTTGGTTATCTGCCTAAAGAAACAATTATTGTGGAGGTGTGTTGGATCGGTCATGGATGCAGCCTCAGCAAGACAACATACAAAATGTTCCCAAAGACAGAGGGACAGAGAGGGGAGGCTTGAAGTGTGATGTGTTCCTCCACCCCACATACTCCACTGCAATAGGTGTCCCTAGTTTGAGAGAGCTTAATGAGATCTTTGAGGTAAAGGTTATGGAGCTTGATGCTATTTGCCTTCCGTCACATGTGCGGGACAGAGAGGCAAAGTGACATCTGCTTTGTCGAGATTTAAGTGTTAGCAGGTGACATTAAACACACAGACCTCATCAGATGCACTGAACAGCTGTTCCTTTGCTCCAAGGATGGTTATGGCTGGTAAAACCCCCTTCAATGAACAACAGGTAAAAAAGCCTTTTCAAACTGTAGTCTGCGCACAATCGACGATGGGGTGAGTGTGGAGAACATAAAAACAAAAACATTTTAATTGTATCTCAAAAGGCAGGGAACAGTGAAAACATAAACAATAAAAGCAATAACAATTCAAACAAGATTACCTAACAGTAAGGAACAAAAGACACAACCAGCATTTAAATCCATGGAGTGCAGTTTTAAAAAGTGGCGAGTGCCGCAGGGCGCCTGGTGCTTTGGAAGAGGACGTTTCAGCGGGAGGGGACAGCAATGGAGAAGGACCTGTGTCCACAGATCTAATGCTTGTACACAGAAAGGCGGGCGAGGCGGTTGGGGTCGTCAGATCTGACATTGTGGGAGGGAGTGCAGGAGGTCCAAAAGGTATGAGGGGGCTAGTTTGAGAGCGTTTGTCTGTAATGAGTAAAATGTTGAATTGGATTCTTTGCTGCAGATGACCTGTTGGAGTTTGACTTATCATAATAGCACCAGTGATTATTGCTATTTGTTTGAATGAATTTAAATTCTACATAAAAAACTCACATACATGCCATGCACATATTGAGAACTAGTGTACATATAGTGTAGCCTGAGATGGCCAACATACAGCCTGTTTACGTTAATAAGGACCAAAGTCTCTTTCTGAGAATAGCAGCAGTACAGCGAGGCTACGATGGAGAAGACAAGCAAAGGTCCCTCTGGGTGTGATAGCGACGGTGAGCCTGAGAAGAGTTGCGCTATGCTAGGCGGACTCAACTCCCGACATATTGGTACATACAATACAGAACACAACTTACACACAGGTAACGAATAAGACACAATATAAAAAAACAATCAATGTTTCGCTGAACAGCTAATTCGCCCAATAAGTCTCACGCCATGGTTCAGCTTTTCTAAGGCTTGAAACCAGAGCCATGAGGAGGTGCAGACCTTTTTCTCTGCTTGTCATTAAGAGTAAAAACAGCCTCAATATATTCCCTCATCGGTGTCCTCATCTCCATCACCACAGCCAACAATTAGCTGCTTTCCATCTCGGCAGACTGGGTTTGAGACCTACATTAGTGACAGCGCTTTATCACAGTGAGGAAATAGGCGGAGATATAAAGAGAAAAGAAAAAAAGAAACTTAGCCTAAGAGGACAAATAGTAACAGTTATGGTAAGAAAAAGTCAAAATGAGTGATTGAGGAGTTGTACACTATGTCCTATGAGATGTTACGGGCAATTGAAACCCTCACCTGCAGTAAAAGAGACCGTGCGCACAATTGATTGAGGAGGAAGACATTCAATACTTTCCAAAGGAAATAGAGAATGTTGTTTAGACTGGCTACCTGCAATCACCCCAGATGAGAACGTGCCAATTCTTTTTTTGGGGTGGATTTCACCCATAGGATTCGTCCAGTAAAGACAATCTGGGGTTCCCTGTGGATTTTTCATGTGGGACCTGTCACTGATGGGAACCTCTGCGTCTCCTGGGAACACTCTTAATGCACTTTTAAGGTTGTGTTCTCTCGCTCTAAGTAACACAGAGTGGCAAACAGCCTTGACAGCAACACTGGCCCGGCGGAACTTGCATGAGGTGGTTCCACCTCCTGGTAGCATGAGGCCATTAAAAATGGATAGATCAATATATAAGAGAACACGCAACGCTGGCTGTGTATGCTAATACAGGAAGCTAAAGAGGAGGCGAGAGGTTGAGCGAGCTGAGGGAAGCAAAGGCGAAAGGACAGGGGAGCGAAATTGGAGTTGAAAAGTTTATACGGGCAGAGGTAAAGTAAAAGAGGGGATGAGAGATATTTTAAGGAATAGAGTGGGATGATTCTTGGGAGATGAAAGGATTCGACTCCGTAATTGAGTTTAAAAAAGGTCATCACACGTTCAGTTTAAACCAAGTACAAAGGTAGTCTAAAACGTTGCCAGAACGCAGTCGCGTGTGTCTTGGGTAAATTTCTTAAAACCACAGTAGGATTCCAATCCCAACACAAGCCCTGTGCACAAGGTCTCAGCTCTGTGGATTGTAAATTAAGCTATTGGCACATTAAAACATCTGGTAAGTCAATATTAGAGTGCAGTTTATGTATTTTGAAGTGGGGTTGTAATAGGAACTTATCTACAGTCAGTGTATTACTGACTAACAATAATAATATATAATATATTAACAGCTTTCACAAAGTCGAGACATATATCTTTTGCCTGCTGATTCCGTCACATATGCGGAAAAACTCCCCTGTAGTGGTCAAAGATGTCAGCTGTGTTTATTACATATTAATTTGTTTGATTTTAAAAATGTACATGTTTGGTTCCCAGATTTAGAGATGAAGCTGTGCGATGTATAGGAATGTATTCCACAGTTTTCATACTGCCAGTTTGTGTAATTACGGTGAATCTTTTATAAAGAAAAGTCCAACAGAACTAACCTGTGTATTATCATATGAGTTCTACCAAATATTAAGACCATGAAGTCAGCAGTCTAACAAACTAGTCATTAGTATGTGTAATAGTCATTTTACATTTTCATTGCCTCATGAATATTTCTTGTACGGTTCATGAATAACTTGCCCGGTATTAATAGTCAGTAAAAGATCATTTAAAATATCAGTCAGAAGGCCCAGTGAGATGTTTGACCAGCTGGGGTTTTAAAGTCTTAATCTTTTCTTAATGATCTTGTCAAAATCTCTATTTGCTTGCCTGGTTTGAACTTTGACCAGTGAAGTCAATTCTAATTATTCAATATATGCCCATGTAATTATAAGTCCATGACAAAGGCCAAGTAGTAAGAAAAATCACAAACTATCCTTATTTGACTGACATGTAGATATGCAAGCCTTTGGTATGATGACAACAATGAGAGCACTATTAACAGGAGCTCCTGCTCATAATCCGTATGTTAATTTCCATCCATACAGTTGCATCGGGCCAAACAAATATGGAACTATTGAATAACGCCAATCAAATAAATCAAAGAATGTCTGAAGAAGATAATTCCAGTGAGTTTCCAATAGAGTACCTCAAAGCACTTGTCTGGTCTTGTGACATTCTGAAGTATCTTTTGCCCCTTGAGCAAAGTTGTAGAAGCAACGATTCGCCTTAGTCTGCAATGGGAGTGTAACACATTTTTAAGACAAACTGTCTTATTTATACGCATAGTGTTTGGTTTGAGATGCATTGTTAATAGCACTGTAAACAAGTAGGCCATAATATAATAACAATAGTTAGGATCAGTTAGGATCAGTTAGGATCAAGAAAAGGGCAAAATAATTAAAAAGAACTGATAGTGATAGTGTTGCGTAATATAAGTGTTGAGTAATATATTTAAAAGATAACTTTTGTTGTGAGATATCATCTGAAAACAAGTCAAATATGATACAATACTTGTCTGATTTAATGAGAGGAGCACAAAGGTTTTAGCTCACATTTTCTAACCTTGTCGCCATTTGAGCGCACTTGGAGGGTTCTTGTGGTTCCACGTACAGGCACAATGGCACTGTTGCATCTGGTGACTGCAGGCAATTTCAGTTTGGATTTCAAGTCAAAGACGAGGAGGAAGCATTTCCTTCACATTATATATTACTCATATGCACACAACATAAGAAGCACGGAGGAGAGCGGCTGAGGCTGTGGCTCCATTAGCTGTGAGAGAGCATTTGCTATGGGGGACTCTTTACATCAGAACCTCATAAAAAATGCATTTTGCCACATTTTGGCGTTAATGGCGCAACTCTGCAAGCAGGAAAACTCAGCTACCCTGTATCTGCCCACGCAGCATCCGCTGAGGATTATTTTGCGTCAATTGCTTGATTTTACCAACATAGCTAAATTAATATCCACATAAAATAAGCACCATACACACGTTCAAAACATCTGTTTTCTTTTGCTCTAATTATATTTGACGTCCTTTTTATCAAAGCACTCTTGCTGTGAACCTTTTGTTACGTACAGGTCGACGATGATGACAATGATGGTGATTGTGGCTGCACGTGTTTGATAAACCATGCACTACATTAAGAGCCCTGGCAAAGGGAACGCCCCCACCTTCATCATCCGGACCTTAACGGGACTCAAAGGAAATACAACAGCTTTAATTCTGAGTACACACTCGCTATCAAAGCCAATGTAATATTTTGAATGACATATCACTCATTTGGGAATGTCAATGTGCAGATTGTGGGTGATGAAACCAGCCAGCAAGAAATGCTTCTAGTCTTCTGTTGTAGCTGAAGAGGTACAACAACATTGCGCTTCGTTTTGCTTCATACTTGGTGTCCACAATGAGACGTTTCCTAAAATGCAGCACAAAGGGATTTCTGTTGAGCACCTTAGCAAAACCATTCAAGCAATGATAGTTTAGTTAATCCATCAGCTCAGACACTGAATGCAAAGGTTTACAGTTGTTGCAATAGTACCTTTAAGGAGTTAAGTGTCATTTCGTTGGACAGGGTTGTACGAATTCTGTCCTAATCTATTATGTTATTATTATCAATTACATGTCATGTTTTTATTATTCATGAAACATAAATGCCAGTTGTATATAGAGATTTCTATCTGATATAATGCAAAGCGTTTGGCAATTGGACCCTATCCTGGAATAGAATAGCTGAAGGGAAGGGATGCTGAAGCCAGACAATATTTGGCTTTTAATCATGAAGTGCTATCAATGAAAATGGAGCAGGAGGCCATTTTTGGATTATATCAAGTTTAACAGCAACAGAGTCAGAGACAGGGAATGTGGGATTATTTACAGTTAAGATTATTTACCAGCATCTCATCTGCCAATCATGCAGGAGAGCTTGATAAAATACGGAACCCCTTTAGGGCTTTTTAGGCCATTAGCTGCTTTTAGCTCATTTGCATTTTCCCTCCTAATGTGATAAGTCAGCCGTCGAATTTTACTTTTTAATGTTTATCTCCCGGGCAAAAATGTGTTGCTGGTAATGTTTTAACATCATGAGTCTCTGTGTTTGTGCTTATTCATGTTGAAATGCAACAGCAAAAGGCAATAGCATCTCACCTGAACGACATATACTCACAAAACTGCAGGTTCCCAGTCAAGATCTTAATGAAGGTCTGATTATGGGGGAGATCCGAGCAAGGGTCCCATCCCATTTTGGCTGGTGGGATCCCTTCACAATGTGGTCTAGTTTCATTTGTTTTACCCCATCTTCCCTCTACTAAAACTGAAAGGTTTTCCTTGATTTCAATGAACTGAAGTATTTCTTGTTGAGAGGAGTTCACCTTGAAGAATAATAATAATAATATGAGGTTTTCAAGTCTTTATTTTAATGATTCTTTGGCTTTGAGGGTTTATTTTTCATAAAACTCAGATGAAATCCACTCAGTGCCGTGGTGGAATTTACACAACACACCAATTGTTCAAAGTCTAACACCCTGAACCCTTGAACATAGCAAATAGAAATGGAAGGTAATGATGCAGCCATATGAGTCCATCAATTATTTGGTAGGAAAATACTACTCAGAAATAACATGTTCCAAATGTGTACTTTCCCAGAGGGGTGCAAAACAAGAGTCAATGCAGGGGCGACTACTTATTAAGTCGTACAAAAAAACACCAATGTAATCACATGTTAATATAACTGTGGTGCAACGGATTGAAAAACTCATGGTTCGGATCATATGAGTCATGGATCACCAATTGGATCAAATCACAAAAGAAAAGAGAGCAAATAAAGCTTTGAGAGATTCACGTTACTTTTGCAGCTGTAAATGTCGATCATTGGCATATGCAGCTGGTCTTAAAGTATCTAGAATCCTTTTTTTTCTTTTTATTGGTGTCCCAAAAATCATTTCAACTGCGTTGAAGTCCGTGTTAGTCCTCATTAAAAATGCTAAGTGGTTCCATTTAATTTATTTTAGTAAATTTTATGGGTTAAAACAAATCTTGTCATAATTCATTTTAATTGCACTGTCGTTACTGGTGGCAGTTTAGTAATGAATCGTTAATAAATATACCATTAAGTGATTATTATGATAAAAACCCCTACATTTGTATAAAAGAAGGATGACAAGCTAAGCTAAGCCATTATACACCATTAGTTCAACATATGTTTCCATTAAGGACACCACCCGATTTTGTAAGAATTTGGAATGATTTTGCTATTAATGGATTTAAATCTTTATTTCAAAGTTTTTTTTACAAAGTTTACGTGGACCTATTATTTCATATACATCAAATACTCATTTTCTTAGTGAATTAAATATATATTGGACATACCTCAACTTACCAGAAAAGAAAATATTAAAAGGCAAATAATTCAAATTATTGAAATTAATCTAGAAAGGATGAACAACTTTACATCAGTTCTTGAATTAAATGTAGACCATTCAGCAACACAAAACTAAGAGGCAGAACTGGCAGAGTCGAGTTATTCTGAATCCTCCTGTTGTATTTTATAAACCAGGTCGAGGAAATCGCTTCCTCATGTTATGGCTTCTCAGGTCTGCAGTGTTATAGAACTAAAGATGTATAGTATATATATATATATATATATATATATATATATATATATATATATATATATATATATATATATATATATATATCTACTAACTATATTACATAACTATGTAATAATAGTAATTATTTTCTGTTTGGGTTGGTGATTTTGGTCTGGTGAGTGAAGTTTACGACAATTCTGAAATCGGGCGTAGGCCCAATGAGACGTTTGAATAGTTATCCGGCTGGCGCTGCTGATGTTGGAATGTTAGTAATGCCATATTGGAATATTTAACTTTCAAAAACTTTTTTGTTGAAGATCAAATGTGCTCAATAACTGTGACGATAAAAACTCGTTGCTGAATTTTGAAATGGTTACTGGATAACACATGATTCACAATACGTTTCTTTATGTAACGTAATTGTAAAATAGTATTAGCATTATTCATCTTTCCTCGTAGGCTGCAGTAAAAGGGGAGCCCTGAGTTTCAGCAAAAAAAGATGTCTTCTGAAATACAGTTTGTTTTTCAGTCTTTCATATTGTATGGTACGGCTGTGTAGCCCACTATTGCAGAAACTAGTTGCATTACCTGATTTGGCTACTACATTTTAATATTTAAGGAGCATTTCTTAACTGCAGTAATAAAACATATTCACAGAAAGGGATTTAAGTTCGCACACATAGACTATTAATATATTAGCTAACAGTAAAATATGTACAACTCGCCAAAACTAATGTGGTCCGAGAGCTGGCCTCTAATGTGAGAATATTTTTTAATACAGTTATAATGTTTAGCGTAATGCTCAAACCCTTTCAGACGTGTTGCAGAACTGTAATTTTGATTTATTATCGTGCCGGGCTGAAATATAAAAGCATTGCTCTAAACATTACACCTTGCTCTAATTGCATTATTGCGGTGTGTTTGCATATGGTCAATCTTTTGTTGACTAATCAGAAAAGGGTGTTAATATATTGTGTGCACCTGTAGGACTAAGGAGTGTGCTGCCAAAGGCATTTCAGTGGGCTCAAATGAGCCAAATCACTAGAAAGCAGCTGTTGTATTGGTGTGCCACGTAAATAGTTACATTTTTTAACTAGAAAAAATCTATTCTTCCAGAATCCAACTGAGGGACACCATCCCTTACACAGCAATCCAAGGTATGATACGGTAGTATCGGTAGTACGGTAGTATAGTATAATTGTGGTGAAGTATTTGGCAGCAATCCTTTTTATGGTGAATATATTTTTAAAACTTGAGTAAAGCCATTTAAAGGACAGCATGTATAATTTACTCCTTCAAGACTTGCAGTGTAAGTTCTTAGTGCTCATAGATAATGTTAATATCAATCATTACAGTGTTAACAACAAAAATCTATATATGAACATAAGGAAATCAACTTGAATGGGTCCCACAACATTTTACAGATCCAAACAGATCAGGAGACAAACGATGGGTTTGGAATTATTTGAGGTCAACCTCAATACAATATGTGATTAGTACTGTACAATGAAAGAGTTATTGACTGTTGGGAGGTCACGCTCGGTCCTCACGGCCAGCCAGGGTGGAGCAGTGTATGAGAGCTGGAAAATAAACACCATCAGAATAGTAGTTCCTTAGTTGTTGGTGTTTTGTTTAAGGCAACAAACTTACATTTAATTGCAAGGTGGCATCTGTCTGCTGATGCCTCAAAATTATATAGAACAAACCTAAAGATATACCCACAAAATGTGTCAAAAGAAGCCACATAGTAGATTTAAAAAAACTTCAAAGTAAACTTTGTCCTCCATCTATAGAATATTGGACATATCTATTGTAATGAATGTATGTATCCGTTTTTTTCTGAAATGAATCCCACACAGAGATTATTCCACACACTCACGTCCATGTCCGTCGTTTTGGAAAAAGCTGACCGAATGCATCGCGAGCCAACTCACAGGCGCGCTCAGCAGGACGGTTCACGGCACCATCCCCAAGCCGCTCTCTAATCTCTCAGTAATACAGCTTGAGTCATGATAAAACGGCTCTTATGGAGGCAAATCCTCTTATCTAACGGGTTTGTGGCAGTGGAGGGAGTAGCAGCCTTTGTTACAGGTGGTGGATGAGTTCAAGGAATGAACTCGAGTCCGGATTTTCCGGATTAAACACAATAACGCAGCCTCTAAGAGGTAACACAAGCATTTTGTGTCTGTGTGTGTCCTTTATCAAGTAAAAAAACGTAATGCTTCACACGGGGAAACCTAAAAGCACAGCCGAACACACATTTTGAGGCCAATGAGGTTGTCTCTAATGGAAATGCATTTCAGCAGGTTGCCACACCTCATCTTCTGTATTGCTTTTTCAATGAAAAGAGGCCCTTAGACGAGAAGACTAGAGTTTTTGTAATCTTTTGTTCCAACACTCTCATCTCCCGGGAGGACACATTAGCCCTTTATCTTTTACAGAAATGCTGGCACATTATTTTCCTTTATCCAATTTCATATTGGTCTCTCACATTCAGATCTTGCCAAAAGAGATATGAAAAAAAGGCTTAATGTGATCCCTTTTTTATGTAACTTGTTGACTGATTGACAGAAAATGTATAACTGGGAACAGTCATTTTTCAGTGGTATTCCTTTTCGTTTCGGACTCACAATCATATTACATTCGATACACTTCAAAGTGTGTTAATTCAAGAACTATAAACTATAACAGTCTAAAGGTTAGAGTGAGGTAAAGGGGTCTAGCACAAAAACGTACACAGCTTGAACCTAATTTTATTTAGCAAATAATGTTAAGGATTTCATCATCATATGAATTATTACAATTGTTCCCTTGCCAATGTACAGCTACTGCACACTTAGGCTAGTTGTAAACCTTATATAGAAATGTATTGCAGGCTTTTTGTATCGATCAGGAACCAGAATTAGATTTTAGCCCGACATTACTGAACAGAAAAGGGCAAAATAGGCAGGCCACATGCTTCAATTAAACTTTTCCTAAGGGTCTTACAAATATTCTGCATTGTTTGTGTTTTTGTTTGTATCCCTTGCGCAAAAAAGAAAGAATCAAGCTAACACATAAATAAGGGGAAGAAAGTACTAAGTAGGCTATTTCTAATACAGCTTGCAGATTAGTAAACTCTTTTTTATGGCTTTGTGATTATCCATCCGTCCTGCAATTCACTGACAGAGGCCGAAGCCAATGTCAATTGGCCTTTGGCCTGCAGATTGAGGCCTGCTTGTTGTGGTATGATTCCATGTGATAGCTAGCATTAAAACCCCCTCTTATGGTGTCAAGAAGCAATTTGCTCCATACAGCCTGATATTGCTGAATTGCTTTGACTGCTGGGAATTTATGATTGTAAATGGGAAAAAAATGGGATGATAAAATCATTTGTCATTTAGTCAATCACCCTGTCAGTCCGGTGTATTGTATGCAAAGGAAATACATGTTTAATAATGCTCTGTAAATCGGTTCAGCAATTGGATACGACATTTTGCATTCTGCAACTAGAGAGGCTATAAAATGTTAACGTGTTCCGATTAACCAGTCAAAAAAAATGTTTTCTCTAATCCAGTTGTAGCAAAGAAATGAAAATCAGCTTACATCAAACATAATTGTTTGCATCATTTGTCATTTTTCTATTTACAGTAATCCTAGATCAAATATTGCTTCTTGCTGTGGTTGTACACATCTTGAAATGAAAATGTGTCACCTGTTCCGTAATCCTTGACACAAAAGTATATTAAATGGTAATCCCTCACTTTCAGAAATGATAACAATGTAAGAGAAGAGGAAGCGAGGGAGAAGGGGATGTTAAAAGCTGGAGGAGAAGGAAATGAAGTATTGCACAATATAAGACTCAAGTAATGAGCCGAGATGATTGAACTATTCCATTGTCTTCTTTTTTTTTTTCTCAAGCTCATCCACACGATAACAAATATCATGTTATTAGCTTCTTCTTTTGACTCCGCGTCCACCGAGAGCGTTCTGAGATTAGTCTTGGATCAGGGCTCACTGATGCTTCCCTCTGTGGCTAAATTGTATTCACTCGACAGCAGTCTTAAAAGTAACGGCACGGAAGAAACAATTAGAGCCATAAAAGCTTATAGCTTGGGGCTCTGTAGACCAACTCTACCATTACTAAGTTATTAGAAGGGTCGGGAGAGAGGCGTTAAATGAAGGCATGGTTGGGGAAGATGATGAGAAGCATTATAAGAAGAGAGGGAAAAAAAAGAAATGAAAGGAAACGTGAGAAGAACGGGGAAGAGAGAATTGCAAAAGAAGCAGTGAAGTGGGGCTCGTCTAACAGTGGGATATAGTGGGAATATGAGGCGCAGTGGGAAGAGGATAACATGACAGATCAAGGGATGAACTAAGTGAGGCAGCACACAAGCGACTGCAGACATGAAATAGCAGCTGTTGAGCAACTTGTTCACATGAAACAATTTCAATAGCAAAGAAGACGAAGAAGAGGTTCAAGTAGAAGAGGGCAAAGCAGACTTTTACGATTCCACCTGTGATATTTATTTGTTGTATCTATTTTCTTCAGGTTAAAGTAAATATTTGGTATTATGCAGCAAAATAGACATCTGAAATCATGGAAGTGGCCTTCATTTTAGAACGCTTGACATAATCTCAATATAATGTGAAGAGTACAAGGCATTCAAATCACACATCTAGAACGCTGCTCTACATCCGTACACAGGCTGCAACACTGTACATGATCTAAAAAAACACCTGCACTCCATTACAGTCACTCAAAGTGCACCCAGAATTGATTATTAAAAATTAAGTGAGCAGAAAGATAAAGAGATCTCAGCTTAAATTATATTTTTGCACGATTCAGTAACAGTTTAAGATTGAGACCTGCAGAGAGGTGGAGCTAATTTTAACATAACCCGTGTGATGTGCGCTTGCTTTGCTTACGCGTGTAATATAAAGACGAATTAAGCAACTCTCGTGTAATGTTTCAATCACAAAGTATTTGAATTCCCTCTCAAATTTGCCTGTGGTCTCTTTTACTACCAACTGCCAACGAAGCCATCCCAAACTGACTAACTAATATAAATCTATACCATCTGTCAGTCTTGTGTTTCAGTGCTTTTAACAATGAGAAAATCACTGAATAGCGCAGTTTGTACAATTTGGCGTCATCCAACTTACCCCCACGTGTAAAGCTCATCAACTCAACCAGTCAAAGCAGATGGAAGATGTTTTTTCTTGTCTGGAAGTGTTGGGTCTCTATGAATCACAGTGTGGTCTAGACCTGCTCAAAATTAAAATTACTTACGAGAACGTCATCCTCACGTTGACACACTTGGGTCCATCCTGGGCCGTTGGGTATAGAGAACATAGTTGCTTACTGTTTCTTCTCTACGAGATAAGGACCGGATCATTGGTCTATTTTAAGAGAAGGTACAACTATTGTTTTGTGGAATTCGGTCAACTTCCCAGATCGCTCCACCCATCTTCAACCTAAGATGTTTTAATCAGCTATAATAATTGAAAAACATGGTGGATTGTGCAGTGCCTTTTAAATCATTCAGTTGTTATATAAAATTCAATCTCTGAGTTATTCAGTGATGAGGTGTAACTTGTATCTACCTCATCCATATCAATGTTATTGGCAAGATTTCTATTTCTGGGGAGTGAAAACAAAGAAATACCCTTATATGATCAAAGAAAAAGCTTGTTTGTGCTGCTATGTGAGCATTTCCTATTCAAATAAATAATTACTCCTGACACTCTCTGCACTTGAAATAATAGATGGTGCTCAGCTGACAATTAGCTCAAATCTATTATGGTGTTGGCAAGGTAGGTGGCTGATCCTTGTGTCCAAGATGAGATTTAAGTTAAGATTCCCCTCAAATAGAGCTAATGCATGATCTAATTTGTGCTAAATGATCGGATGCCACTCCCTTTCAGACCCTCATCGAGTACGCCTTGTTTTTGCCTCTGTAGTACATGCGCCCTACAGCAAAAGATGATCAGGTTCAGACTTCTTCAGCTGTAAATCAAGTCCTGCCATAACAGCCATTACCTCGTCGTTCACTCTTCCATGTGACACAGGCTTAATTACAATCCACGGGCCTGTTTGTTGGAGAAACCCAGACCTCCCAAATCAGTTAAGTGTACGAGGAACAAATTGTGATTACTTGATAATAGACATTGTAACGTCTGCCCCATTAGCCATGCACCATTAGCATAAAAAGGAATTTGGCTGACCATAAATCAATGTTTTATCTAAGCTGCCTGTTGTAATTGAGAAGATGTTTCGTGCAACATATTTACCAGCACTTAAATGAAAATGAGAAGTAGTTTACTGTGAATTATTAAGAAACCCCTCTGAACTGATTCTAAATGTAATATGTCAAAGTTACTATGAGGAACATTTAACTGTAATGAACTCGTTAGTCAACAGATGATTTAATACTGATGACTATATGACCTTTATTTATAAACTATATCTGGTTATTATTAATGCTTATAATTGGTTGCACCAAGCTCTTCATTTGAATAAAATGAAGAGCTTATTGGCTAAAATTAAGTCTACCACACGCAGCAGGTTTTTTACAACACCGTGACCTGATGCCAATAATATAGTAGTCCTAAAAGTTAATTATAATAATGCAGTTGTATTTTAATATTATAAACTAAATTGATCTATTCGGACGGTAGACATGCAGCAGCTGTATATAAATAAGCGTACATAATAAAAATACATAACGCTATGCTGGCACAATCAAAGAATGTGCCGATGCTGCACTACAAATTTCTGGTCTTTTAATTATTCGTAGTAATTTAATCACTCAAATATATTACCGATGTGCTTATCAAAACAGTAAATAAACATAGAACAGCGTGGAACATCATTGCAGCAGCCGTAGTGCATGTTAAAATCCCGGGGGTTTAACAGTTAAGTAAAAAATTCCACCCATTTGTGCCAAGATGCTGACCATGCTCATGGACTTTAGACTTGGCATCCCAATGTCTGTTTTAAAGCCAATCGGAATGGCATCATTGAGGAGCTCCTCAGTGTTACTGTCAATGACCCAAACACTTCAAACAATCCGCATAATTGAGGAAACCTACATCTTCAATGGATAATACCGGCTGGTTGTTCTGAGCGATATATCAATTTCCGACATGCATTTGTCCTTAAGGTGGCCACTATATGTTTTTTGGCTCTATTGAAGGACTGGAGAAGGAGCCTGTGTGTTTATTTCCCCCCCCCTCCCACTCCCGCAACCCTCCAAAAATAAGCGGTATATAAGATGACTGACTGACGATGCCCAGTATATGAGTTGAAGATTCTTTCGTTAGTGCCACCCAGCCCTGGTTAAGCATGTTTCTCCCTGGGAATCCAAATCTGCTGCTGAATTGAGAATTGAGGGACTTTGTATTCATGGAGCTAGCCACAGTGGTTTATTTGAAATCACCAGAACTTTGTATTTCCTGTTGTTAATTGCATTTTCAGGCTTGTATATTTTAGAAAAACAACTCTTCTGTCGATCATCGTTTTGAGAGTGTCCATGTCTGGTACAATTACTCCCTCTGTCTCCTTTTTCTAACTCCTCAGCTCACCTGGGCCTTACTACATCTGCCTTTTAATTGCCTGTGTTTTCATCCCTGCATTTAAATTCAACACCTCATTAAAGCATTCAGCAAACCTGAATCATTCAGCAAGGAACAGGCAATTAAAGGGATGTTGGCAAGGAGTTCCTGTTGGCTGATTTATTGAGTGGCCGACTCTGTTTGGTAACTTGTATGTCTCACATGCATCCTCTTTTTCAGAAGCAAAATGAAATATGTTCATGTCATGTGGTTGTGAACTGTGGGTTGTCATATTGTGGTTTGTCATCCATTAATTTAGCGCACTGACATTTAAAAAAAGACTGAACATCTTGTGTTTTAAAAAAATGAGATCTCAAGGTTGTGTGAGATGCAAACTGGACATTAAATCATATATTTACTGGATTATGCAAACAAATATTAAGAGAAATTACAACAAAATGTTCATCTAGATTCACATCAGATAATTAACTGTATTAAACCGCCTTTATTCTCAGAGTGTTCATCTGCACAGGGGAGCTTAACATAAATCGATTCAAGACAAAACACTTAGCTTTGTTTTCAAATTACTTCCTTTCCCCCATTGGGAGATTTTTTTTTTATCATTGTAGCGTTGGATAACATGACGGTGATTGTGTTTTGGTGTTTCAATTACACAGTTGAAACAAAAACAGCATGTTTGGACCGCGGCTAACAGTAGAAACTGGAAAGTATTTTTCCTTGTTGTACCTGTGAGTAGGAGGCTTTAATTCGAGCTGCACCCTGGCAAAGATGATTAATGGAATTCCTATGCGCTTGGATCGCTTCTCACAGGTGATTTAAAGGTATAATAATCCTTTACGATATTGCTCTGGGGTTTCCAGGCCATTAAAGGAACACCAAACGTGTCAGAGGAACATAAACAGTTCATTTAAAACTGACTGCTGGCTTAACGTGGGACCGGGGCCCCAACAAAGCAGAGCTACAGCAAAGGTGTCACTTATTTTGCTGTTTGTGTGGAAGAAAAATGGAAAACATTTAGTGTGGCTTCCATATCAAATGTCCTGGATAATCCACACACCCTTACAGATTGCCCATCTAGAGCATTCGACTGATATTCAAAAGCTGCATGTATTGTCATTTCTCTATGCTTACTTTGAAAAAGAAAGAAGATTATTGTTGTATTTAAAATTGTATATAATGGACACATTATTGCTGACTGTTGACTTTAACACCCAGAGGTTACCAGTTACAGTTGGTCTTTTACCTCATAGAGACGTTTCATCACCTTACTTCTGACTGAGCTAATTACACCAAATACAGATTGATGGATTGAGTAGTGAAACAAACACAGGCTATCCCATGAATGTGGTGTCCACTCATCATTTTTGCTTGTGCTCCTTTGAACTGGTAAATATCATTGCTCGCTATTTCCCTATTCCCTATAGTCTTTGTCATAAGCTCAGCAAACCAGCTGCTGGACTAACCGTCAAATACATTGCAGGTGATTTAGCTGACGCTTTTATTCAAAGTGACTTACATTGCATTTTTAACGCATGGCTTTTTAAATTTTCGCCCGGGGAGCATTTAGGGGCTGGGTTTAGGGGGTGGCACATGGAGCAGGCAGGGCTCGAACCGCCACCCTTGTGGTTCCCACCGCACGACCTCTACCCCTGCCCCACATCGACCCGATGATTGAAGTATTAGCCCCTGATGTTTCACAAAGGTGCAAACCGATGTGTCAATGGTGGGCCTTTCTTTTTCTCCCGTGTCCGTGTTAACCACTGGAGAAAGAGAAGGGACCAGCGACAAAATCAAAGCCTGCCCTGCACAACTTTCTTTTTCTTCAACTTTCCATGTAGTTACAGGACATAGATCGTTTTCTATGGGAAACAAGATAAAGAAGGACGGGTAGTAGGTTAACCAGCTGCCAGATGTTTTATAGTGTAACATGTTTTAGAGTGTCTCTCTGCATGCATATTTTTCAATTGGAAGACCAATTCCAAAACTTGCAATGCAAGCAAGTATGTATAAAGTGAACAGAATATCAATAACCCACCTCTTAAAGAAGTAATGGCCACCTCTGCTCCCTCTGAAGGTGACTTTGTTCTGGTAATGGCTGTCACAAGGACCCACGTTGAAACTGGAATTGATTTGCGGTCACAATTTTTCCCCTCTTGCGCTTAAAATCCCTGCATCTGTTATTGCTGTATATGCTGATGCCAAGGTCATTTTGAACGTAAGAATGATAGAGTCTGACATTAGCCCCATTGCCTTTGAATGGGCAGATGCTTTGCTTCGAAAAGTAGGTTGCCAAATGTCTGCTTTGATAAGCCAT
This sequence comes from Gasterosteus aculeatus, assembly GCF_964276395.1. NCBI lineage: Eukaryota > Metazoa > Chordata > Actinopteri > Perciformes > Gasterosteidae > Gasterosteus > Gasterosteus aculeatus. The sequence goes on along the minus strand of NC_135700.1, from coordinate 16,345,271 downwards.
TGAGGCTGACTGAGAGGAGTTGGCAGGCTTGTGGAGGGAAAGTCCCTGTACGTTTACTCAATATAGACACTGCTGCATTACCATTTAGAATGCACACACGAACTGTAGCGTTGTACTTCCATCACGGGCACACAGGCACAAGCACACACACACACACACACACACACACACACGCACACGTATGTAACACACAGAGCTCCATATCATCTTAATAATGCAGTTTGGAAAAGATGGGGAAATTAGCACTTGGCTTTTTTTGTGACTTTTAAATGTAGTTATTCCTAATAAAAAAAATTGGTGGATTAAAAAACGTACAGTAGACTAAGGTCTGAACTATGGACACAACCCGACTGAACCATTATGCCGCCCTGATTACTGATCCACACAAAGCCTGTGAAAAAAAGAGAAAAAAAGTTCAAACAATGAAAAAAAAAAAATCCGCTATAGCCCTCTTACTAATTTGCAGTAGTTTTATTCCATCTGCTACTTTTAATAAAAGCTGAAAGGATTATTGCCTTTCTTCACGACCTTAAATATATTATCACCTTTGGAGTTTCCCTGTCATGATGTCAGTTGCTCATTTCAGGTTTTATTCAACTCGCTTGTCTTTTACTATTTCCAAGTATAGTATTTGGTATTCAAGGCATCTCTCTTCATTCAAGCCTGTCAGTATTCAGGTTTTTTGCATTTTTTTTCATTTTTAAGAAACACACATGAAAACAGTGTGTTTTACATGAAATGAGATGAACTCAGATACAGTGTTTGGTCATAAATTGGCACTATAGGTTTGTATGTCTTTAATCCGCAAGACAACTGAGTAGAAGAAAGGGTTGCGAATGGAAAAAAAAACTTTTCTGGCTATCAAACCATCTCCGAAAGATTAATTTAAATCTTCAGAAATCTGTTTCATGAAACGTGTTTTGCATTTGTGGACTTTTTATAGATTTCTCCTTTTCCGTTTTGCCTTTGCTTCAAAACAACAACAAAATATGTGCATGCTATCTTCAAATTTACCATTTCTCTACACTCGATGATATTTTACGCCCTCATGGTAACTTCAGCACTCTGAACGCTTTTCTTCTTTCTTCTTTCCCTCTTGTTAAACGTCTTCCTGCCTCCTCTATCTGGGCTCTGTCCTCATGTGCTGACCTCCTTTGGTTTCCGTGGTGACAGTAGGCAGCAGCAGAGAGTGCAGGGACAGACACTAGATAATGAGAGCTGACTGTTAGAGGGCAGCCACGGCCATTTCCAATGCCTGCCTGTACTTTCGCAGTGTCTTATATCAACCGCTCTCCATCACAACTCTCGAATTCACAAATTAGTACTATCATCACTCAGAAAAAATCCTGGAGTCAATGTTTAGTCATTTAAAGGGGACATATTATGAAACTTCCACTTTGATAGGACTTGTATGTGTTAATGTGGCTGTGTGGGATGTCTACCAACCCACACAAACTGTGTTTTTTAATGATTCCTGTAATGAATTAATAGTACTAAGATGTTGGTTTGTGCGAATCACTCAGAAACATCACGTTGAACCCTAAATGATTGAACTTATTTGGGAGCCTCTTCTTGTTCCGGGTCTGAAAGCGATATAAGAGTGTATCTGACTGTTCAGCCCCCTTAAATAAGGCCTAACGACGCCCACGCACACAACATCGCACACATTCATACTGTTTCCTTTCAACACCATTGCAGCCTTTTAAAATGTTTTTCTGGGCAGGTGTGTGCGCGCTGGAGGCTGTGACATTGAGATACAGATCTTTTGTTGTGGCAAATTAATTAGCTGGGCAGCACGCCTACTTCCCCCAGTTTGACCCTGATGTTGTACATGTGTGTTGGAGAAGTGTGTGTGCAATACCTTAATGTTGATGTGCTTATCTTATCGCGGTATTCACAATTTCAGTGGCCCATTTTTTGTCCTCTAAATTCACCCTGCAGTGGAGAAGAAATGCCGACCCCTGTTTGTTTTAAAGCACGTGGCTTCGTTTTACACTTTTACCTCTTCAGCAAACAGCTCAAATTAAGAATATCCGGATTCCTCATTAATATTCTCACCCCATATTCTGTCAAAATTATTTGAATCGAATGTGGTTTAATTGAGACGTATAAGAGTCTCGTACAGTATATAGTATATATAGTATATTTGAACTTCACAGAGACTTGCAAATGTTTTCTTTTTTCAACAGATGTGCAAGTATTGGTTATTGAAGATCTATATTTCAAATCAAATTTAAAATACTGTCAGTTATTTCAGAAGGGCTGGAAGACGTTACTTCAATTTCTGTAAAATGTGTCTTATAAATGCCAGATCACTGTGATAAAAAGGATTTTGCTCAGGGAATTATTTTGTTTCACAGCTCTTATTCACTGCTGATCTTTTCGTATGTCTCCTCCCCAGAGAATCTCAAGCCTGTTTAACACGTTTCCCCTTCTTCCTTCCAGATGTCTATTTTTGCCAGGAACTGACTTGGTGGGAAAATGAGAGAACACTTATAATAGGGACCAAATGTGCCATAATTGCTGAGAACCTTGAAGAAAGATGGCATGAATCAGGTGATCATGTTAACATTGTTAACCTATTGTCGATTAATTTGGATGAAACCATAGCTAAATGCAATGCAATGTAATGTGCAACTCTGTGTAAGTCACGGTTTATTCTGGCTGTGAGTGTAGCTGAACTTTATTGTAAACAAAAGTATTTCACTACTTTTTCTAAATATCCGAGAATTGGGTGTCTGAAACAACAATGTCGTAGGGGGTGTATTTCTCAGGAGGCCAATATAATTTTCCTGTGGTGGTTGAAAACACAAGCCATCATTTTAAACTTATTGAAAGAAGCCATCCGTTTTAGATAGCTGCTTAACTTTAACTTACAAATGCCCTGTTAAGCCCCATCCACAAAATCCGTATTATATGGTGACCCACTGATGCCCACAGGATAATGATGAAGAGAAAGATGTTTATTGTCATTCTGAAAAGATAAAAAGTTGGCGTCACATCACTCCAGCGACAAGGTAAAAAGACAATACAGAATAAAAACAAGAAATTACATGAATAAAAAGTAAAACACAGGAATCAAAGGCTTACATTTCTGTTGTAGTGAGTAATAATAATCAGCAAAGCCTTCAACAGACGGGAATGAACCCAACAGCATGGATGACGTAGACGATGTCTTTTATTTGCTGTGAAGACCAGAGTGCTCTCAATAAGGTGCAGGTAAGACCAACATTATTAGAAAAGCTCAAAAGTGGAAGCAGGCCAATGCCACCTGGATTTACAAGGGCAAAGCCAATCATAACGATTTTCATCACTCTTGTTTGTGAATTTGCCAGGCGGTCTAGTGAGTGAAAGAGGTCGGTTGCTGTGAGTTTTATCTGTGTGCGCTTGTGTGTTGCATGCCTGTGCATGTTTTTCTTCAGAATCATGTTGAGAAATGCACCAATGCCTCCACGACCAACATTTAAATCTTTGGTCTGACCCATCCGTCTGTCTCCTGCTCGAGGCTGACTGAGTGTGGCGTTGGCTCATTATTCATGTAGGATAATATAATACACAAACCGGTCACATCATACTAGATTTACACTTGCTCACAAAGTCTAAGATGTGACAGTGAAAACATTACGAGGCAGGTCAGACAAACCGCTGAGCACTTATACAAACAACTCCTGTTCTCCCGGTGAAGATGCCATTATTACTATAATTATTAGTCTTAATAAGATATTTTTATCAAAAGCAAAGCAGTTGTACAAACTGTAATTTGCATCTCTCACACATGCATGCACACACACACACACACACACACACACACACACACACACACACACACACACTGCACTCCATTTTTATGCCTTTTTTTCCCCCTTTCATTTGTGTTAACTCACTCTCATGTTGTTTTCCACTTCATCTCTTGCCACGACATTTCTGCCAAAGGAATCTGGCATTGCTGCTAATATTTTAACAACAGAATATCTGAAAGCCGCTGTGGCCGGGATGTCAGCACGACAGGGAAACCGTCTCACAGGGGGACACCCGTGCTCTAAATTAGAAGAGACCGATACAGATTCTTGAAGGAGTAATTGACATTCTTCAAAGCTTCTTCTTCAAGGTGTGTGGATTTATCTTGCCCCTGCCAGTGATAAGAAATGACGTCTAGTGAAACCGTCTGTGCTGCCCAGTAGCACTGCAGAGGTGTCAGATGTTACTCAGACACACAAACACATGCAATCCTCGAAAAAAAAACACACGTTCAAACCGTTGCCGACTGGAGCGGTTCTGCTGTGAGATTAAATCTCCCTCTGATCTCTGGAAAAGGGGCCGTTCCATCGCGCGGGCCAGACAGTAAACAAAAATTTAAAAAAAGCTACACAAAGGCTGTCGCACAACAACAAATGGACGACACGACTGGGACACAAAACAAGCATCTAGAAATTATTAATGTGCTTGTTTTAGATCAGCCATGTTTCTTCTATTGTAATCAGTCATTATTGAAGTGATTATTAAGGAAGGATGTATTCTAGAGAGGAGTGAAGAGAACAAAATATATAAGGCTGGACAGAGAAATATATGACGATAAGGGGAAGAAAAAGATGGCTGACTTAAGTGAAGGTGTGGAGGCAGATTATGAATAAGATCTGCTGCAAAGCTACTCTTCAAACAGTACTGAGCACTTAAAAAACATATATACTGTAGATATAACTTGCATACACGGTCGTGATGTATTGTAAATAAATGATACAGTTATTACAATGACTTGGGCATCTTTTTAATCCAATAATTGACACCAGAAGCAGAGTCACTCAATGGAACACCGCCAGTCACTGAACTGGTGATGCTTGTTTGGTCCCAGTTTGTCTTATGAAAACCCCCGGCTTCATCCAATCACTGAGCCGATTTAAAAGCCTCAGCGTAATGCTTACAAACAGCCTCCAAAGCAGTGGTGTAAAGTGTCCCTATACCAATAAATGCTGAAGGTTGCCAGCTATTTATTCAGAAGACGCTACCTCATCGAAAAGACAGAGAGAGGGAAGAAAGGAAATGTACTGGCTCTGCTGAAAGGAAAAACTTTAGGGGAACCACTTCAAATAATGAAAATACGCTCTTCTGAGTTTTATATAGTTTATTGTAAGGATGTTGTATATTTATATATATATATATAGAGATCATCATATAATGCTTTAAAAGAAATATAATGGCAAACAAACTTTTGTTGCATTTTTCAATTTTTTTTATTACTAGATAACATTATCCCTTCTGAACATCTCCCTACCCCTATTTGATTGAAAATCTTTGGTACTGAAGCAAGTGTAGCTTTAGGATGAGGACACTATCTTCTTTGCTTTGGTGAAAGGGGCAGAATGGCTTTATCACGATCCACACAACTGCAGTCTGAAGAGATGCTTGATTTAGATTTTTTTTGTGACATAATCAGTCACAGCAGCTATCATTAAGTGTGTGTGTGTGTTTGTGTGTGTGTTTGTAACGCGAGCAATGCCCATCTCTACAGGAAAATAAAGTCTCATTTGAAGCAGAGTGGGTAAATGGTGGAGTTTCATATTGGTTCGGTTTAAGTGCTGATGCCAAACTAAAAGTGCCTTTATATTACACTTATTTTTTCCAATACAGCAGTCAGGATATTTGTTAATTTCATGCAGTTTTCACATTAGCAGGCATTAAGTCAGTCTGTAAAGTTCGGTCCTTGGGGCCCTCGTCCACACTTTTTTTGATGTGTTATTCTTGCTCAGTATTTTCTTCTCACCTTTCAAAGAAATACTTGCGTTTTGCCAGTGACTCAGTCTTTTTTTCCCCGGCCTCAACCTGTTGTTCCCTGTTACTCTCACACCATCAGAATTTTTCTCTCCCTCTTTTCTTCCCACTTTCTCACACCCCGTCCCCCGGTCCTTCCTCTCCGTCTCTGTCACTCTCTGGATGTCAATCATTGGGAAGAGAAGGCCAGAAACACAGCCGCCCTCAGAGGGTCACACAAAGCGCTCGCTGCCAGCGTGGCCAGCTGGCAGCTTTCCGCTGGTTATCTCCGGCTGATCCACTGACTAATTAGATGCCTGCTGTGGAGGCCGTCGGTCGGAGGCTCCAGGTGTGCTTGAATAGATGGTGAGGGTGGTCATCTCACGTCTATAAACCAGACAGAATTGTGATATGAGACAAATCTGCAACGTGGCAATTGTCATCTCATTTGTGTTAAAAAATATATTTTTTTAAACTTGTGAATCAAACCAAAAAAAAAACCCATCAATACATATATTGAGTTTCTACAATAAGCTTTTATATACCTTCTCTTTTTTTTAAGGTCAACGCATTACACTGTTGTAGATGGCCTGAAGTACCTGAGGAAAACATTTGTCTTCCCAGAAAGACAAAACACTATCCAAAAAGAATGGAACGGCCCAAAGAGAGCCATCAAGACAGACCGCAATGGGGGCGCCATTAAGAAATAGCCCGTAAACTACATCTGACAATAGCTAGGATTGCACTTGAACCCAATTCACCGAGGTAAAGTGGCTATTTTAGGAGTTGTGGGAGGGAATTGGTGTTTGTGGATCGAGATAGATCAATGCAGAGACTGTTTGTTGTTTTCGGTATCCATACGTCGCTGATGTGAACGGTATAGCTTAAGAGTGAACGAATTCCTAAATATGCTTAAATACGAAAGAGCAGTGCAGACTTATGTTCACATGCATGTACATAGGAGGAGAAGTAGATTACAAGGCATGTGTGAAGAGAGGTCCAGCATGGTATAGCTTTGTACTTGATCTCCTGTTTACCCGTTGAAGCCGGGCCTAATCCGGGCTCGCACCCACGTTGAAAATGGCTGATTCAGCATTTCTTTATTAAACACATGTCACGTATTGCCTCCACTGGAAAAGACCCAAACGCAGATTTGTTAGTCACCATGTATTTTATTCGTGAAAAGGAGGCACCGGACTAGGAGGTGACGGGGTGTTGACGGCGGTCCCGGATTCCAGAGGTGGGGGAAAAACAGTGAGCGGGATTCCCGGGGAGGTGCGTGGGCCATGCGGCCCGTTCAGGTGCCTGGGTGAAAAGAGGAAGACAGGACACTGGTTAGTTTTAGAACAGCGGCCTCTGACTTCTTGCTGTTTCTTCGACCTGAGTTGTCGGTCTGACTCACAAACAAGACTAACAATCCGGCGGGGAAGAGGCTTCGGGGCCGCTCCTAAATACCTCCCCTGATTGGAAGGCAGCAACAGGTGGGTGATTGTGGATGAGACGCAGCTGGGCCCTGCTCTCACCTCCGTGCTGACGTCCGGCCCCCTCGAGTGCTGGTTGGTGCCAACACACCGACGCCTCCTGAGGGTGGCGACCTGACAGTACCCCCTCTCCGACGGGTGTCTCCAGACACCCCACCAGGCCTGTCTGGCCGACGGCGATGGTAGTCCCTCACCATGACGGCGTCCAGGATCTGGCGGCGGGGAATCCAGCACCGCTCCTCTGGACCAAAACCCTCCCAATCCACTAGGTATTGGGTTCCCCGGCCCCGGAGTCCAGAATCCTACGCACTGTGTAAGCCGGAGCACCGTCAATGATCCGTGGTGGGGGGGGTCGCGGGGGAGGGGGCAGGAGGGGGCTGAGGAGGACCGGTTTAAGACGGGACACGTGGAAAGTGGGGTGAACACGAAGGGACCTAGGTAACTTCAATCGGACCGCAACCGGGTTGATGACCCCTTCAATTACGAACGGGCCAATGAATCTCTGAGACAGTTTTCTAGACTCCGTCCTCAGTGGAAGGTCTTTAGTGGACAGCCAGACCTTGTCACCTACTTTGTAGGTCGGGGCGGCCGTCCGGTGGCGGTTGGCATGCCGTTGGTAATGCTCAGAGGAGCGGAGCAAGGCCGCGCGGACTCGATGCCAGGTTCGGTGACAGCGACGGATGTGACTGTGTACGGAGGGCACGGCGATGTCTCTCTCCTGGGATGGGAAAAGGGGAGGTTGATAGCCGTACAAACATTGAAAAGGGGACATACCTGTCGCGGAAGAGGGCAAGGTGTTGTGCGCATATTCTGCCCAGTAGATTTGGGAGGCCCAGGACCCGGGATTAGCAGACACTAGACATCGAAGAGATATCTCCAGTTTCTGGTTAGCTCTCTCTGCCTGACCATTGGTCTGTGGATGGTATCCCGAGCACAGACTGACTGTGGCCCCAATGGCCCTACAGAAGGCTCTCCAGACAGCCGAGGAAAATTGGGGCCCCCGGTCCGAGACCAGGTCACAAGGCAACCCATGTATGCGAAACACCTCCTTGACAAGGATAGAGGCCGTCTCCTTTGCTGACTGGAGCTTGGGGAGTGGAACGAAATGGGCATACTTGCTGAAACGATCAACCACGGTGAGTACAACTGTGTTACCTTCTGACGGGGGTAGTCCGGTCACGAAGTCCAGTGCCAAATGAGACCATGGGCGTCGTGGTATGGGCAGGGGGCGTAAAAATCCGACGCTAGGTCTATTAGATACCTTATTTTGTGCGCACACTTGGCAAGCTGCGACGTATCCCTTTGTGTCGTCAGCCATGGTTGGCCACCAGAACCGTCTCCTTAGAAATGCCATGGTCCGAGCCACTCCGGGATGGCACGTCAGCCTTGAGCCATGAGCCCACTGCAGGACATTAGTTCTCACATTATCTGGCACAAATAGCCGGCCCGGAGGCCCATTACCTGGCCCCGGGTTGACTCTGAGGGCAGAGGTTACCTCGTCTTCTATTCTCCACAGGGCTGCCCCGACCAAGCAGTGTTTGGGGACGATGGTGTCCGGCTCTCGCCCCCCCCTCCTCTCTGGAAAACTCTAGATAGGGCGTCTGGTTTGGTGTTACGTGATCCAGGTCTGTAAGTCAGGGAGAAGGAAAAACGTCCAAAAAACAGGGCCCACCTGGCTTGACGTGAGTTGAGGCGTTTCGCTGACCGGATGTACTCGAGATTCCTGTGATCTGTCCAAACCACAAACTGTAGTTCCGCACCCTCCAACCAATGACGCCATTCCTCTAGGGCGACCTTGACGGCCAGTAGCTCACGGTTGCCCACATCGTAATTGCGCTCGGCCGGGGACAACCGACGCGACAAGTAAGCACAGGGGTGGAGCTTACCGTCCGTCGCGGTGCGTTGGGATAACACCGCTCCCAGCCCCACGTCAGAGGCATCCACCTCGACAACAAACTGCCGGCACGGATCAGGTTGGGCAAGGATGGGAGCAGACGTGAACCGCCTCTTGAGTTCCCCAAACGCCCCCTCTGCTTCTGGGGTCCACACGTAGGGTTTGCTACAGGAGGTAAGTGCAGTAAGGGGAGCGGCGACACCACTGTAATCCCGAATAAACAGTCGGTAAAAGTTAGCAAACCCTAAGAACCTCTGAAGTTGCTTTCTCGTGTCGGGCCTAGGCCATCCAAGTACTGCCTCCACCTTAGCTGGATCCATCCTCACCTGTCCCTCAGAAATGACGTAGCCCAGGAATGAAACAGTGTCGGCATGAAATTCACATTTCTCCGCTTTGGCATATAATTTGTTCTCCAGGAGACGTTGTAGCACCAGGCGGACATGTTGAATGTGTTCGGTGGGGTCTCTAGAAAATATGAGGATGTCATCAAGATACACAAATACGAAACGTCCCAACATGTCTCTGAGCACGTCGTTAACCAGCCCCTGAAATACCGCTGGGGCATTAGTCAATCCAAACGGCATGACTTGATATTCAAAATGCCCCAACGGTGTGTTAAATCCTGTCAACCACTCGTCTCCCTTACGAATTCTCACCAAGTGGTATGCATTACGCAAGTCTAACTTAGTGAAGATTGTGGACCCTTGAAGTGCATCAAAGGCCTCGTTCATGAGTGGTAACGGATACTTATTCTTGATGGTTATCTCGTTTAAACCGCGATAGTCAATACATGGCCGGAGGGAACCGTCCTTCTTGGTGACAAAAAAAAAACCTGCTCCCAATGGAGATGAAGAGGGACGGATGAGCTCGGCGGCGAGCGACTCCTTAATGTATTTCTCCATGGCTACCCGTTCCGGTTTAGAGATGCTGTACAGACGACTACTGGGGAACGTGGAACCAGACTTTAATTCAATCGCGCAGTCGTACGGGCGGTGAGGTGGAAGTGATGAGGCCCGATTCTTACTGAAAACCTCCCCCAGGTCATGGTAGTCAGTGGGGACGAGGGATAGGTCAGCCGCGCATTGGGTGGATCCCTGGCTGTTCTCTAGTCTCGGACTTGCAGACCGCAGGCAATGAGCATGACAAAACTTACTCCAGTTGGTTATCCTAGCCTCTGGCCAGTCGATTACCGGATTGTGTTTAACCAACCACGTAAGTCCTAGAACGATCGGAATCTTAGGGGAGGAAATAATTAACAGGCTGATCTCTTCCTGGTGGTTACCTGAAATAAATAGCTTAACGGGCTCGGTTCGGCTGGTGATCCTGGCCAGCAGCCTGCCGTCAAGAGTAGCAGCCTCAACAGCCCCCTCCAGAGGAGTGGTGTTGAGGCCCAGTTGTCTCACCACATCAGCATCAATAAAACTGTCGTCTGCCCCAGAATCGATTAAAACTTGAAATCGAAAAGACTGACCTCTTGTTGAGAGCGTGGCGTGCAGTGGTGCTCTGGGCCGGGGGTTGGGAGATATGGGTACTTGGCTCGCTAGTATTCTCTCCACATCTAGCGAGCCCTCCTGTTTGATGAGCGCCGAGGACAGGAGGAACGGTAGTGTCCTTGTAGCCCGCAGAAAAGACAGCTGTTGTTGTCAAACCGGCGCCGCCGCTCCTCTTCTGCGTCCGGAACTCAATGGCGTAGTCTGCGACGCCTCGGGTACCTTGCCGCAGCGCGTGTAGTCTCTTGGATGCGTCTCTACCACGCACTGGGTGGTCAAATAATTTACGCATCTCTGAGGTGAACATTGGGTAGGTACTTGCCACATTACTCTGTGTCTCCCATACCGCTGAGGCCCACTCTAAGGCTTTTCCACGTAGCAGTCCAATCACAAAAGCAATCTTTGACCCGTCCGTGGCGAATGAAGTTGGTTGTTGGTCGAAGACCAACCCACATTGTAGTAGGAAGGCTCGACAGCTGCCGAGGTCGCCATCGTACCTCTCCGGGGTAGGAACCTGTGGCTCCCGATGGTAGGGAGGGACTGGCACTGGCGGTGTTTGAGCAGGATCTGGAGCCGGAGCCGGAGGACCAACCGGGGCGCTGAGTCGGTGTTGTATCCCGGCGACACTGGTTGAGAGCTCCTGTAGTCCCTTCATGATCTCCTGAAGTGCTAGGCTGTGTTGATCTAGCAGGGCTCCTTGATTGGTGACGGCCCCGCGGACAGATTGTAGATCTGCTGGGTCCATGTCTTTGGCCGGATTGTTCTGTCACGTATTGCCTCCACTGGAAAAGACCCAAACGCAGATTTGTTAGTCACCATGTATTTTATTCGTGAAAAGGAGGCACCGGACTAGGAGGTGACGGGGTGTTGACGGCGGTCCCGGATTCCAGAGGTGGGGGAAAAACAGTGAGCGGGATTCCCGGGAAGGTGCGTGGGCCATGCGGCCCGTTCAGGTGCCTGGGTGAAAAGAGGAAGACAGGACACTGGTTAGTTTTAGAACAGCGGCCTCTGACTTCTTGCTGTTTCTTCGACCTGAGTTGTCGGTCTGACTCACAAACAAGACTAACAATCCGGCGGGGAAGAGGCTTCGGGGCCGCTCCTAAATACCTCCCCTGATTGGAAGGCAGCAACAGGTGGGTGATTGTGGATGAGACGCAGCTGGGCCCTGCTCTCACCTCCGTGCTGACGTCCGGCCCCCTCGAGTGCTGGTTGGTGCCAACACACCGACGCCTCCTGAGGGTGGCGACCTGACAACACAGCCAGACTGGTTTCCTTTATTGAGGCTACTGTCAAGTGGTTTACACTCATTTAAATTCACCTATACCAATTGAAAAAGTTAACTTCCAGTGCATCGAACAGGTCCCAGACATGCGTATGCACACAACATAATTAGAAAATGTTTAATTCTCCGCAAAGTACCCTCTATTTCCCTCCATCATTTTTATACCCTCCGAGGACATTCATTTTCATGAAAACTAGACTGCGAGTCTACAGCCTTGCTAGTGGCTCTTTGTCTCTGTCTCCGTCATTTACAAGTGCACCTGCTTTCTTTGCACTTCACCTTATTGCAAACTAAAGTTGCTGAGATATCGCTGGATCCAAAAGACTGACTCAGTGAAAGCTAGACGAGCACACAGAAATCTGCCAACCCTTTAAACATAAAGCTCAAACGGTAACCTCACCTTAAAAATATTTTCTGTTTTATTTCAATAAAATAAAGTAGAATCAAAATAGTTATGACCGCTGCTGCTCATTCATGCTTTTGCATTTTCAAGTCACAAATTGCTGCCCCAACATAAGCATCTTCACTTTTTAATCTCTGTAAGTGCTTTCCTGTTTTTTTTACAGGCTCCAAGGCAGAGCAAAGACGACCGGAGCTAGTATATTGGCAATCACACAAATCTGCCATCACCTCAATATTTAATGAGCTGAGTAAATTAGCCATTCAAAACATCCATTGAGCCTTTCCTCCTCGCTGATACACAGGCAGAGAAAAGCACCTCGCAGAAAGCCTATTACAGCTGCGGCAACACTTCCAATGCTTTTCAGAAGTATCTTCTTCACACAAATTTGCACCGAAATGAACCTACATGAACACTTTTTGAAGATGTTCTGCAAACTAAGTCTGCTGATTCATGTATAAACAATCAAAAGGTGTTATCGCCATACTGTTCCTCCATGTGTGCCTGTGTGTACGGAGAAATGTCAACGAACGTGTGTCTAAGTTAGACATGGAGGTCTGGCAGAGCAATCCCGTTGTTTAAATACTATATCCCTGTCTAAACAACTACTCCATCTCAGCCGGCAGCGTAATCCCTACACCTACTAACTCACGCTGCCCAGGGGAGGTTTGTCTCACCCTTCACTACCCATTCTCTCGGTCTCCCTCCTCGGATTGGAGGTTGGGTTAAGTCCAAGGATGAAAGTGGCTCTCGCTCCAGCCCTAAATGGAGGATTGAATGTAAACATATTGTCTTACTCTGCCACTTTTGAAACCTTTACATTATTTTCAAACCATTTTGAAAAAGTGTTTGTTAGATTGAAACTGTGGCTTTGTCATTGATTCTTTATTTTCCCTCAAAACCTTCATTATTATTCCTTATTTCCATGTCTATATGGAGCTCATTTCTTTCCCTGGCACCCTCTTTTCCTCTGTGCAACCCCAAGTCTTGGCGGTAGTCCTATTTGCTGTCTCACCCATCTGTTTCCATTCATTAGGACAGGATTCGCTTCTCTGCTCTTCTGACACCTTTTCACATCGGGCTGCACAATGTAATTAAACAGGGCTGGGAGGAATGATTTCTGAGCTGCAACAAGCTCCTTCCCCTTCCATCGACTTTAAGTCTGCCTCGTTTGTTCGGAGAGGGCGGAGACAGCTTTGTGCTTCTTTGTTGAGTTTCTGTGACCTGTCAAAATGTCTTGCATGGGGCATATTTTTTTTGTGACACATCGCCATGTTCTGTAGCCACTGCCAGTTTGTTTGTTTATATTTTAGGGGTTCGAATGAAAGGAGACACTCTATAGCATACATCATTTACTCCATCCAATAAACAAAAAGGTATGTGAGCACTTCAACAGTGCACTTAACTGAGATAATACATTTTATTCATGTATATATATATATATATATATATATATATATATATATATATATGTGTGTATCGTATCGCCAGATTCTTAATGAATGAATGCAGTTAAAGCCAATGCCTCCTCTGGTTTGTTGGACTTTAAATGCATGGGGCTGCTCCGGGTCAAACAAACACACAGTACAGAACATTTTAATACAGCCGTGAAACAACCAGAGAGCAGAAGAGAGGCAGAGACAGCGATGTGACCTGGACGCTGCGTTTTTGATGAAATCGTACCCTTTTCTACGTGCTGTTATTGGCTGGGGGGCTCAGGGCGTACAGGAAAAAAAGAGAAGAAAAGAGAAAATGCAGACAGACAACAGATACAGACAGTGCCACACACGTAGTGCGTCATAAGTCCTAAAACGTATTTTTTGAAAGATATATAAAGTTTAGTTTTCACCAAACTAATAAAAATATATTGGTGAACAACATGCACAAAACTCCCCCACAATCAATAGACAGATTATGAGACATCTGCCACCCAACTAATCCGCACAGTTATACATCAAAAACAGAAAGCTGAGGAAAGTAAAGCAGAGAAAAGAAAAGAGAATGAGAACTCCGAGATCGAAGACAAACAAACAGACAAACAAGGAGGGAAGCGTTTTTCTAACCAGACTCTTGGTATTGGGTGCACCACCAGCCAATATGACAGACTGCTGAGAAGGACTCCTGGGGTATAAGGGCAGCTTGTGACTGCAGGAGGACTCTCTGACTTGATTTCTTCATCAGCAGGTGCCATGGTCCGCTGACATGTGGACACATGCAGCCAGCATGCACACATAATGACACGTACGCATGCGTACACACACACACACACACACACAAACAGACTTCATCCCGTCCAAATCAGGGTCTGTCACCCCGTGTTTAGGTTACACGCTGAGGCAACCCCTGAACTGTCCATATGATCTCTTGGATCAATCCACCTGACCTCCTGCTATTTTTTACCCTTTTTATATTGCAATAAAAAAAATGATCAAATGGTAAATCATTTGAAAGGTGATTCTGTGCTTGTTCTACATTTATTTTACTCACTGTGCCTTTATTTTATGATCAACAACAACCATTTATAAAATATTTGACTTGGTGCAATAATAATGATTGTCACAATCATAATACAGTGGCTCATGAGGATAGCAGCTACTAATATCTTACATACTTACGCCAAAGTTAGTTTCTGTGAGGAAACGCGTTTGTTATCTAAGCATGAATCCGAATGAACACAGAGGGGTTTGTTATATCTACACATGAAGTGTCTCTGTTCTCCTCCTGTTGCCTAAGGGAGCTCTCTCCCTGTGTGAATGTGTGTGCATACTTATATGTATGCATACGGTTATCCCAAGGACTGACCTGATACTTGGTTATCCCCTCTCTCCTTTGGCCTCCCTGTCAAGAAACCGAGTAAGGAGTGATGAGTGGCAGAGGAAGTCCCTTAGGTAAACGATACAAACCATGCATTATGGATCCTCACGAAAGTAAACAGGACCCCGTGACCTTTTGGACCCAAGGAGCGAGCCAGCTGAGGAAAAAGTCCCACAGTACGAAAGGAAGTCCGCTTTTATTTTTATTTTTTTAACCCCAGGATGTGATAGGTGTACCAAGAGGAGAGATTGAGAAAATCCAAACTGTAGCTAAAAATCTTCCCATTTTTACTTACTGGCCCCTTTTAATTTCATATATAGTCACTGCTCTGGATAATGAAACACTTTGACAGAGGAGCAAAACTGCTGAAAACATTTATGGTACTCCACAAGTATTTTAACTATATGGCAACAATCTAGATGGCAACAATCACCTTGCGTTTGAAAAGGTACTTAATGAGCGCATCACTGTTACTCTCATTTTTTAAAGAACCTTTGACAGACACACGGCTGACGATCACAGCTAAACTAATCGATGGGTAAATGGCAGCATGTGTCCATCATAAAGCCATAAGAAACATTGCGGCTGCTTCCCCTGTCGGGTGACCTGGGGGGCTCAGTTGCCTGTTTGGTGAATACACTGCAGCTGGAAGGTAAACAATGGTGGTGATATTTGCAGGTTGGTTGGTAGTGTTGGTTGACGGTTAATGATTGGTTAACAAAATAAATTTCCATCACTAATATTTACAATGTTACAGTGTGCATGAGTTTATTCTTTTGATTGTTTCTAATTGAGCAGTCATTGTTGTTTCTGTGAATTTGTGTACACTGCCTCTATTTCTGCAGCTTGTTGCACCCAACACGTTGTTTCCAATCTCCTTAACCCCCACGGTCATCCTCCTCCCTCCACGCTTCTACCAAGCCACTATTATACAAAAAAAGATGGATGACATACAGTGCGCTCCTGATTTTCTAATTGTCATTCGTACATTTCCATCCACTTTATCTTCCTCCCCTCCACTTTTCCCTTTGTCTCCCAACCGAAGTTCTCACCTTGGTACCCTCCGCCCGCCCAACCACCTACTCCCTACACCATCCCATCTCACATTTTCCAGTCTATTGCTCCTCATCTTCTTCCTTTTCTCGCCACTTTGAGGTCTTTTCTAACTGTCTGAGAGATGCAAGAGTGTACCCTCTCCTGAAGAAACCCAACCTCAATCCGTCTGAAGTTATGAACTACAGGCCTGTCTCTCCTCTGCCCTTTCTTTCCAAAACTCTTGTGCGAGCTGTCTTTAACCTACTCTTATCTCAACCAAAACAGCCTTCTTGACCCTCACCAGTCAGAGCAACTCCAACCTGCCAAAGCAGCCGCTCACTCCTCTGTCTGCTCTGCTGCATTTCACACAGTGAAACACGCTATCCTTATTTTCCCCAATCTGAGATACAGGTAGCAGCAGGAATTTCAGCCTGCTTTACTCACATCTCTCCCCATCTCTCCGGCATCTCTCCGATGGCCGCAGACCATCTAAATATGAACCATGACAAGACGACGTTTCTTCTCCTTCAAGGGAAAGGCTCTCTCGCCAGCGACCTGACCATAACCTTTGACCACTCTGTCCAGACCCCGGCCCCGGCTGCTAGGAACCTCAGTGTGACAACAGTCAACTTTCCCTCACTGCCAACATTACAGCAACAACACGCTCTTGTAGATAAATGCTGCACAGCATCAGAAGAATACGTCTCCTTCTCATTTAGAAGACTGCGTAGATTCTAATACAGGCTCTGGACATCTCACGCCTTGACTATTGTGACTCCCTCCCATCCATCAGCGCCAATGGCTGCTCGTATCTGTTTCAAAACATTGTTACTTGCGTGCCGTGCGGGCAACAGATGAGGTCCAGTCTACATACAGCACATGGTCAAACCTTACGTGCCCTTTCGGCACACTCTGCATTTCCCAATCTGCATGTTGCTCCCTCACAGAAAGTTAAACACTCAACAAGATCGGTTTGCTGTCCTGGCTCCTAAATAGGGAAATTAGCTACCGTACACAGCTTCTGACAGAAACCAAAAATGCACCTGTACCGACTACACCTGGACTAGGTATTTCTTTTTGTAGTTTGGCTTTCTTGAAGATATTTTACTTTCTTGATCCTTGTTGAACTTATTGTATGTCGCTTTGGATGAAAGCGTCAGCTAAAGTAAAAATGTAAATGTACTGTAGGCTCCAAGTCAGAGTTAAGCCATTTACAAATGAGAGTAGTAGTTTTTATTGTCTTCCACATTTATTCTGAAATCAGATGATGTATGCAATCACACAAAAGTAATATTGTTTGCAACGCAGCAATGTTCAGAGGTTGGTAGGTGAGCTTTTGGGAAAACGGAGAAATTATTGTTGTTAAAATATAATGACATTTTGATTGGATTAGTCTCGAGGTTCATTTAATCAGGTTCAAAGTGTTATCAATTTATTTCAGACAGCTGCCTTCGCACCAACGTCCCTGCTGGCATCCCACACAGTCAGTAGAACAGTAATACTGACTGTAGTACAGAAACACGAACAGTGTAGACATGGGCAAGTGCATTAACTACATGACTGCAACACGATGTTCAGACCTAAACATTTAAAGCAATATTCCATATAGATATATCAAGGGTTTTTTTCATATCCACACCACAGTTTGTTGACATCAGTTGTTATCTAAATATGTCCCTTCAGCTCTTATTCACATATTTGTTTTTGTCTTTTTTAATTTAATGGTTATTATTCCATAAATATGAAAAACAATATCAATTTACAAGCAGTTTCTGTTATCACCCAATATTGGTGAATGATCCATTAACCCATGTTGAGTTATAGATGTATTAGTTGTAACTACTCAAATGAAGTTCACAATCCGTTTGATGAGAAAGAGGTGTCATGGTCACCATCAGAACAATGAAAAAGAATTATAATTTGTTTTATTGTTTTAATTAAGCTGCTTCACAATGACATGAAACACTATTGCATTACAAAAAGAATAGCATATTAACAGCCAAATGAAGGGGTTTGGGAACACAGACTGTGCTGGTGATCTGAAAAGTACAGCACCAGTTCAAGGTGGTTGGGTTGATACTAGAAAGAATCCACTCATTCATACTTCAGTGTGCCCCTAATATAGCTGGCTCTACTTTATATGACAGCAATATCATTCAAATTCAAATTGTTATTTAAAATGATAGACCATTGTCTATTCCAGTCAGTCCCCCTTTGAGGCTATAAGGACATTATGAGACCCCCCCCCCCCCCAAAAAAAAAGAAATAGGTACGTTCCTTCTTTGTTTTGAACTAATTATTATTATTATTATGTATATAATATATTATATTGAATATATTTAGAAAATAAGTACACATTACTTTTTCACTTAACAGTGTTATTTATTTATATTTTCTAAACATATCTTCAAGTAAATCTTCTTCAAATGTTAAAATTGAAGTTGGGAACACTGCAAAAAATATTTCTTATTTTCTACATTTCTTATCCATTATATTTCTACATTTAACAGGAAGTTTTTCAAAGCATTTGTCGCACTGTGTCTTTCACTGTCTTTCTGATGCTGTGTGTGTCTCTCTCACTCACCCTCTCCGTGTATCTCTTTATCTCCCTCTCCCTCTGCCCCTTTGCTTCCATTCCTCCGCTTGTAACCGGAGCCGCTGTGGGGGGCTTGGTTCAAACACAACGCATGTCAAGTCCAATGTCGGTTTCGCCTTTTTTTTTCCACTGCTGTGGGCTAGTGATGAACTACCTGTCGAGTTTGGGAACCACTGCTCAATTCTAAATTATTCAAAGGAGAGAGTAGAGAAATGTATAATTCCTGGAATTTGGAGAAGAATTTGACAAAATTTAGGTTGATTGCCCAACTTTGATCTTCAAGAAATCCATTGGTTTACAAGCATATTTTCTGTGGTCTTTTGCTGAGACAAATTTCTTCAGTGCTCTCAATATGATTCAATGTAAGAAACTGTGATGTCAATTCAAAGTGCAACTCCTCTGCGGTTTTAAAGTGGAGAAGAAAGAATCCTCATGAACTACTAACCTAGTTCTTAAAGCCATACTAGTTTCAAAGGTAATTTTAGAACAATGGGCTCCAGATTAGAATTATGGAGGGCGAAGAAAGAAACTAGCTGTGGGTATTTGTCATTGTCATCCTTGAGGAAGCCCCAGATTCTGGGGATTCATCATTGTTACAACAAATTCCTGTGGATACATATCCTGCATGTTTATCTAAAAGAAACAACCCATAACACGCTGAATTCACGATACCAGAAATATCTCCAGGGCCGCTCGAGCCAGCTGTCAGCGTAGCGCCCACTCATGCTAGCCACAAATTAGCTGAATATTTTGTTGGTATTTTAAACACCAAATTGACCCTGTCATACACGCTTGACAGTACACAGTTAGTGTGTTAACTCTCAAATGACCAATATATGCTATGTGATTAGGGGTGGCAGTGTTGAATGCTACGTCGAGCAAAATGGCCTGATAGATGGATAGAACTTTGATTTGTCAAATACTTTTGTTTTTTGACCAAGCTTAGTGCTGATTATTGGACACTCTATAGTGGACACGGTAAACAATGTACCAGCCGTACATATTCGCCAACCACAAACCACCACTCTGACAAGGCGCAGCTTCACAGATCTCTAGCCAGGTTAAATCTTAATGTTGACTATTGTCTGTTACTCACACTAACACAGCAGACATTGTCTACACATACAATCTATCTAAGTTTTTATTGTTACCATATAATAACAACATTTCACAAACACCATTGGGGAATTGTGTCTTGTCACCCGACATTAAATATAAAAATGTACTTAAGAAACACTTAAATCCAACTCTCTGAACTCAACAAGCACTTTTGTCAGTTTTCCGCTTGTTTGCTTCATTCATCCTTTACTCAGCTTTGCTTTTCATCCCAGAATGACCTTTATAAATAATGAGGTGCTTTAAAGGTAACTGTGACAACAGGTCTACCTTTGAGGCAGCACATAGGCCCTGAGACAAAGTTATTCAACACCTGACAAGGAAATGCAGTGTATTCACTTCATCCTCTGGACAGAGGGACGGAAGTCTTCTGATTAACGCTGACAGTCTGAAGAGCACATTGTGCCGGTGCATAAATAATAAACTCTTAAAATGCCTGTGTATGCTTTTAGGGAAGGTTATACAGCCGTGAAAGGAAGGTACGATGTAGCAGTGAAGGATGAGAGAGGAAGGGGAGCAGCGTTAACAGATAACTTGGCTCTGTTTCACAAACTATTTGCAGTGAGTGTCCTATTTAAAGGTCTTAAGAAGAAAAACACAAATTTTGGGGTGCACTAATTAGACAGTTTTTAAGCATAGGAGGATATTTTAGTATGTACAAAGTGCATTATTAATGAGGCAAGAAACTTAAATGGCTTCAGGGGTGTTTAGCATTAATTACCTCAGCAAACTAAAATATCCGCCCCATCCTCTTTTTTTCTCCGCTATAATAAGTTTCACTAAGAGGCTTCCCCAATGGGGTACAAAAGAGTCATTAACCTGAAAATGCAAGAATGTTTGGTGGATTTCAGTGATATATAAAGTATCTCTTGCTTATTAGGATGTTAGAAGTGGGTTTGGTTCTCCGTGCATCTATGGAAGTGAATATGTAAGCTGATAATAACACTCAGGGTTTGGATTCAAATCACAAATCAGTCCAGGATGGGATTATCATCACATGAGCACAAAAGAAAAAAAGACACACCATATATTTAAAGGTCTCCTAAAGGTACATCTATTGAAGCCCATACTAATTGCCGATCATTAATAATCTATATAGGTTTTCACAGCAGCTTGTCTACAAGGCTGCACACAAAATATATGTTTTTATATATTATTATTTCTGCTCTGAAGAGTCATCAGATTCATCAGATGCATCCAACCATAAAATGTTCATAGTTTTACAAAATCTGGATTATGTTTTTGTACAAATGTAAATTTGTACATATTTAACTTTCTGATATTGGTTAATATCATGAGTTTGGTGTCTGCATTTTCCACAGATTTGTTTAAAATAAATCTACATGAAACTAGGACATGAGGGGAATATGAAAGCTATTAGAATCCATTCATCCAGGGCTTTAAAAACATTTACAGTTTGGGTTCAAACTTAGTTGACTTGTACCCTGCAAAGATGCAGTGTTGTGTTTCCAAATGTGGCAAGCCGATGTGCCAGCTCAGTGGGTGCAACTCTCACAATGTCAGATGACCAGGTTGTGAATCATTGATCTGAGCAAATCAATAGTCAGCACGTCCATCTTCCAGCCACTCTCAGTGGGTCGCCATCTGTGTGTGTGTGTCCATATCCTGTCCAAAGCCATCGCAGGAGCCCATCAGCACACACCAGGTGGCTGCCATCTGGGCCCTGCCGCTTAACACGCAGCATGGTTCCCTGTGTAGGAGAGTGTTGTATGTATGAGTTTGCGAGCCAGAGAGTGACCATGAAATGGCACGTTTGTGGGTGTGTATGGTGTCCTGTTTTTAAGTGTTGCTCAATTGAGTCATGGTGTGTTGAAGTTAAAAATCTGTTTTTTGTAGATTGAGATACAAAAAGTTAAGGTTGAGGTGTAACCAACATAGGTGGGGTGGAGATACCTAGGAAAAGATTGAATGTATCATAAAGATGGGCTGTGACATTTTTTGGATGAAGAGCTTGTGTGTGCGCTTTGCACTTCCTGCAAACATGGAAGTGTGAGTTTCTGACGAGTTCTGACTAGCTTCTTCTCACAGGACTCTCTGTATGTGTGGGCTTGAGCCGTGACGCTCCTGACAATCATTGCACACAAACTCATATTTTGTTGTTCACATGCTGACATGGGTGTACATTGGGTGTACATTGAGTGAAACTTCAGTAGCTTGCAGAGCAAAGGTTTTCTAACAGACTGCTCTTCAACAGGTTTGAAACATTGTGTAAACAAGTCTTCACCCCTCCCTATGTCTCTACAAAATCTACAACTAGACACCAGACAACCCGATTAGCACCGCTGAATTTGAGGAGCAGCACTTTGTGAATTTTAGCTGTAAAAGTACAGTATTTATTCAAATAGATACGATTATTTATTTTGTCCAGGATCCTGATATTTGTTTTTCCTCAGTGCTTGGAATTAGGTGCAGTATGGAATTTATTGCCCATAGTTAAAACATTTCAGACAATTACTACACACATACCCCGAGGCATTGTTTCCAAGATTTTATACCAGTGGAGCTGCCAAGAAACTGCAGGAGTAAATCCTGGATGCTATGAATACATTCCCCCCTGGTTATTCTCTAATTATCTGCTATTAATGCAAGTAGGGGTGTCGCAATTGACCCTTCGTTAATCCCTCCCCCCATGGGTTACCGTCGCTGTGCCTGTCAAGTTTGACAGAAATGACTACAATATACATTTCAGAGGTACTTCACAAAATGATTAGTCGGCAGTGTATTACGAACGAAGGGGCTGCTACAAGTAAGAGAAACGGCTCGCCAGTCACAACGAACTCATCAGACAGCTGATGTGAGTCACAGATATATGCAGGAACATCCAGGGTGTGAGCTTCATCCATGTACAGGGAACTTTAGATGAATAATAATTCGTATTTAACCACCTGTGTGTGCTAACGTGTTAAGCAGGCTAACGTTATTGTCATCATGACGTTTTTCGCTGGTCTTCTTGTCGAGATAAATTTCCGACTCCCTCTTCCACACCACGGTCTGTTGGTCCCCACCATACCCCCCTCCCCTCCCCCCTCGTAGTTTGCGTGAGCGTAATGAATGAACAGCATAAACATGCATATGCTGTGTTATCGGCGTGTACGGCACGTGTGTGCATTAAGACGCACGCACAGTGTCCATGCAGAGGCTTGTCTCAGATCCCCTAACAATCAGACTTACACTTCCACAGGATGTGAAGCAGAAAAGTAAACACACTGTGAAACGCTCGAGTCCCTCGGTAAAACTACGAGTATTTATACATCACAATAAACTGAACTAAAAAAAGATACAGATCTGCATTCACAGGCTGTTGTATCACCACTAAATGAGAGAGGGAAAAGCTTGTGGTTGAACTGGGAATACATTTAAAGGTAAACAACGTTTTTGGCTCAAGTCTGCAGCAGCGTCGTGTCCTGCAAGAGGATTTAGAAACTGACCAAGCTAAATATAAGTCTCTCACGTGATTAATAGGTGGTGTTATACCTCAGATCCCAAAGTGGCTGTGGCGGTTTGTGATGTGGTTAGGCAAAGAGCTTTTTACAAGAGAAGACCAACGTACAAGCATCTTCTTACCTGCTAATGCTGTAAAACAAAGAAATCAGTTATATACCTGCAAAGTTTATGGCATTGCCATAGCATGGCCTCATTTGTAATGTGTGATTAGCACTAATTACTAAAGGCTAACATGAAAGTGTATATACAAAGCAGCTAAGTTAGTATCTTAGTTTCAGCATTTAGCCCCAAGAAACGCTGTGCCTAAGTGCTCCATCTTGGAGTTGCAATTGAGGCCAGAGCCTCTTGATGAACACAGTAAAATTTAATTAAATGTTCCCTGGTTAAATTATCAGGTTTCATTTGCAATGTTGACTATCTTGCTTTCAAAAGAAACTTTGGGTTTGTGTTCTATTCAACATGTCCTTTCACAAAGATGACCTCCATTTACAATTGCACGGCTGAGCAGGTCACCCTGTCCTTCATGCCTGATTGAGTCTAAGAGGATTTTACACTGCCTACGTTTTTCTCTGAAAATGAAAATAAGCCCTCACATAGCAGGTGGATGGTTAACAAGCATATATGCACAGTGAGTTTGCGTTTCTATCTGTGTGCGTGCGCGTGTGTCACTAGCACTGGATATTTTGCGTCATCTCTCCCAGTTTCCCAAGTCGTTCTAGCCTACAAAGCTGAGATGAAAAGGTCGTCCGTCACCTCTTCCCTCTCCCTTCTTCGGGTGTCAGATTTGGACAGGAAGTCAGAGGATTTAAGGCCTCTGCTTGCTGCTGTAGTGCGACTCAGTTATCGTTAAAGCACAGCTGTTTCTGCTGAGAAGTTCTGTCATCCCCCTTGTTACCAAGCTCATCTCGAGTAAGGAATCCGTCACTCAGGCTGTGTCATTAGTGCAAATTTTTAAATTGAGGCCCGCAGAGTTCAGTGAATGCTTCATGACGTGCTGTTGTTTAAAATTTAAAAAGTGCAGCATATGATTATAACAATTAACTTTGTATTTTTCCAAGGAAATAGATTAAGCCAAGGATTTATCATTGCTTATGTTTACTCTATATCAGAAATATGATTTATCATTTGCACATTATGGTCACAAATTGTGATTCTGAACGTGAAAATTAAATCAGGTCTAAATCATCCATTTTCATCCCAATATGTCCACCCACCATCCAATCTATGGCTGACTTAATAGGAATCCATTGAAACAGTCCTACTTCAAATGCTTAAAAGAGGCATATAATAAAAATGATCCATGGACTTCATTTGCAGGTTAAGTAAATCTTGTATTGATTGTTGAAAGCGAAACATTTCACTACACAGCATTTAGATAACAGAAGTGCTCTCCAAGGTCTGATCTGCCTGGCTGTATAAAAAGCAGCCAAGCATCCATCCTTCCATTGTCAAACCGCTCATCCTGCACACAGGGTCGCGGGGGGGCTGGAGTCCATCCCAGCCAACTTCGGGCAATAGACAGGGTACATCCTAGACTGGTCACCAGCCAATTGCAGGACTAACACAGACACATACCCACCATTCACATGCACGGGCAATTTTAGAGTCCCCAATTAACCTGATCCCCAGAGCATGTCTTTGGACTGTGGGAGGAAGCCGGAGAACCCGGAGAGAACCCACGCAGACACTGGGAGAACATGCAGACTCCACACAGAAAGGCCACTGGGCGCAGTCGAACCCAGGACCTTCTTGCTGTGAGGCGACAGTGCTAACCACCACGCCACAGTGCCGCCCCTGCAGCCAAACATGTTTCATGGAAATAAGGAAAAGAAAAAGACATGGATGCTAGTATAGAAGATGCTAGATGTACAAGGAAATAAAGGACAACAATATTAAAGGATAGGGAAACAACTTTTTACCCTTTGTGAGTAAAATTTAGGGGACATGTTTTGTTAATTTGCATAGTTCATTATGTTAAGGATGAAAGTGGCTACTACAGACGTCCTACAGCGGAGCAGAGCAGACAATGTGGCAGCATATTCATTGGCGAAACAGAATCCAAGAAAAACGGGCCATAAAGATGAAAATTGTATAAGCGAAATACAAGTTTTGAAATTGTCATTGACATTAAATATTTTAAAGAGGGGAATAGACCACGTTTTGAAGTAAAGGTTCCCAGTCCTTTAAATATTAAAAAGGTTCAGTTTTAGGCTTTCATTATTTTGATAAAAATAACAAAATGTCCTTTTGTATATCCATATATGCAATAAATACCTTGTAGTAAAACTATCATGTGCATATTCATGCTAGAACTACCCACCTTGAAAACATTTCAAAACATGAAATGCTCTCAATAATACTTTATTATATAATAATAATAATAATTTATTCACATTTGGTGTAGAAGACACATCAATAATAATCATGCACCTTTTCAAAAGGATTCAATCACTATTCTAAAACACCACAAACGTACAAGACAGGCACTATATAGGAAGGAAGGAAGCCAAAGAGCCTGATGTCATCTTGACATGTCCTTTTTTGATGTTGCAAAAAATATACACCGAAGAAAGTCTCATTGTTGCTAAATATTTCAGGGTTTTGGCATTTGTACTAAGAAGTCTTGAAACTGTATTTTGGTAAAGAAGGGGTTAAATCATTCTAGCACTGCCATCATCTTTCTAATCAGCAGAGGAGAAGCACACATCATACATTACACCTTTGTCCTCAAAGACTTTAAAAGTTTTGTCTCCGTTGATTTCAGCACTCCCTCGTCACATTCAGTAATTGAAGCAGAAGTCTCATGCATTGGTCTGCAGTATTAACAATTGTCTGTCAGCACCAAGGTGAGTCAGCATGAGTGCTCCCCCTCACGCTGACTGCATTGTTTCAGATCTTTGGCTTCATCCACGTTGTTTACCAACGACTGCATCTTCAACCGGCCTGGGAACATCAGACAAAAAAAAGATATTTGCTAGATGTATACTTTATTCATCCCCAGATGGAAATGTGTGTGTTGCGGCAGAAGGCAAGGTTGCACAGTAAAAATGCTCAATATATACAATACAATAAAATAAAAATGGCTGCTAATTGTTTTTTGTGGAAATTATTATTATTTTCTTTCGTTTCTCATTTTTTATTCTGTTTATTATTCTGTATTTATTATTCTGTTTTGTTTACATGTTCAACTGGGTGTGAGTGCATGTGTGTATATGAGGGTGTGTTGTGTCTATGTGTATGCATGCATATGTACATATCTACATAGGGGTATGTGAGTATATGTGTATGTATATTGATAATGGATGGTTGATCCTTAATGTATATCTGAAAATAAATAAAAATTTTGATCACAAAAAAATAAAAATAAATAACATCGGAACATAAAGAAGTGCACAAAATAATATACAAAGTATATACAGGTATCTACAGTGTGTACAAGTACATATTTAGTGAAATCATTGTTGCGCTACTATGGTTTATAATGGTTCGATTAAACAAGTATTTTGCCAGAACTGTTGTACTGTCTCAATCTGTATGTGTCCTTGTGACAGCAGAGCTGCATCCCATCAGTCCACCTACCGATGGGTGAAGCCATGACAACTACAGTATGTCCACTTTCTTTGTACAGTAAACTGTTGGGGTTTTTTCACTAACAATGCCACACTGTGAACAACAAAGCGTTTTTTGAAATCAGCAGGATGCAGTTAGTTAACGTCGGCTGTTAGCAGCCGCTGAGTTGATCACAGAGCTGACAGAAAACTTTAGAAGGGTATAACAGTGTGATTTGGGGCTCCGTTCAGTGAAGAAGAGTATCGTGCTCAAATGTAATCTTATAGATTAAAGGTTTTCACAGAAAGATAAAAAAAAAGATAAGAGAGGGATTAATGTCCCGTTTGACTCCCTAATAAAACAGACTCTGCAAAAACAGAGTGGATGTTGAAGTCCATGGTATAATTTTTTTTACTGTGGCATTAAATCGGTATAGAAGAATCGTGCTAATTTCCCCGGTAAATTGTACTATGATAAGTATAATCTTATTCTGTGTTTAACTGTGTCATATAATTCCATATTTGGCTTCATACACAAAACACCAGTGGTCTAAATTATTGTTGTCTTCA
The DNA here is from genome assembly GCF_964276395.1 of Gasterosteus aculeatus. Classification (NCBI taxonomy): domain Eukaryota; kingdom Metazoa; phylum Chordata; class Actinopteri; order Perciformes; family Gasterosteidae; genus Gasterosteus; species Gasterosteus aculeatus. Next base: position 16,317,835 of record NC_135700.1, on the reverse strand, counting down.
AATGTGATTTTGTGAAAGCTTGATGATAGCTATTTTATTCAAAACATTAAGAAAATGTGAAATATGGTGCATTATTCCAAAGCAGCAAATGAACGGCCGGTTATCATCTACAACCAATCAATCACTCAGATCAGCTCTAACAAATATCAACCATGTTGAAGACACAGTCAGATGGAGAACCCATAAAAACATGTTAAGGTCAAAGCTGACTCAGCAGATGTATTGGTTTTACATGTTTTTTTAAACTAGAAGCCCATGTAACTTTTTAATCAAAAAAACCTGCAAGCATACTACAACGAGGCTGTGCCAAATACTATTTATGGGCTCAGGACTGTCTGTGGGAATGAAAAGTGATTATTTAAAGCACAATTCCTCTCTCAGCTCTCAGAGGTCTCTCCGACACGTTTAGATTTTTTTGATTAAGATTTGACATGTGACTACCACTCTGCACTGGAGGCTTCACCCCTTCAGGCTGGGCCTCTTGGCCCTGCAACAATAACCTATGAGATGAAAGCACAACACGGCTGCATACAGCTGTCATTAACACAAGCTGTCATTTATTATTCTGTAAAAGAATTCCGTAATTCAAGTTGCAACTGAAAAATAATGTAAACTACCAAGTACCATTCTAACCGGTCTATTTCAACAGGTCACACTCAGTTTCATGTAAATTTTACAAATGAAGTAAAATAAGGCAGTGTGCTGCCCCAATGCTGATGCTGATGCCGATGACAATCTTGTTAAAGTTGGACAAATTGGTTCTCGCTTCTTTGCCAGAGGCATAATCAGTTAGCAGACATTTTTTGTAAATACAGTAGCTAATTAAGCTCTGATGGTAGTGAGACACACATCATCCTTGTTTCATGCACTGGCAGTCACACCAGTGTGCTTCGTAAACACAAGAGAGCATCCCAGCGTGAAATTAAAAGGTGTCCCTACTGGTAAATGTTTGGTTTGAATTCCATATTAGCATGCAAGGCTGTAATTAAAAATTGAAGCAAACTACCTGAAAGTAGTCTGTGAAATGGAGTGTGCTGACGAAGCTGCATTAAAGCATTGATTTTTAATGAAGATTCCCCAGATGTGAGGTGAGCTAAAACATGAGTATGATTAAATATGCTTTCGGATTTAACCTGCTTACTTTTGTAACATACATCTTCTTTTAATATTCAATAAAAGTATTATTTGTGTTAATAAAGATGCTGTTTATGTTGATACAGTATAATGCAAATAGGAGTCCCTTCCACTTTGTTTTCATTCACAGCTCATCCTTCCTAAACATATTGCGTTTTTGCCCACAGTACGTTATATTTACAATAGTGCCAGTATGATAAAGTGAATTATTTATCTTGCTTTAATATCCATACCTTAAACTCATTTTTAATAACTGTTGTGATGAAAAGGGCCTCCTGCTAATAAGAAGCAATAACCATTGAAGAAATGCTATATGTCACTCTAATCCACTTGGTGCATTATTAATAACCTTAAAGCTTTGGTGACAGCGTTTGTGCTGCTGCAATTTTTGCAAACTGCTATTGACCTCCAGTCATTTTCAAAGAATGAAATTTGTTAAGCCAACATGTCGTTTCACATCCCATCCTGCATGACCGCAATCGCCCCCCCCCCCCCCCTCCCTGTTGTTTTAACAACTCTCTCTGGTCCTGTCAAATGCTCAGCTGGCTTGCATTTTCAAAGTTGTCGGACGGCCGTAGACTTTAAGCACTTCAATCTAAACAAGGAAATTGTTGTAACTCAAACAAAAGCTTTGGATAATGTGTGAATGTGGATGAAACTGTCCCACTTGGTTTATTTGACCATGAACCGACTTTTATACTCAGATATTTTAAAAATATGTGATATTTAATACAAATCCTTACTGAGAACTGGGGCCAAAAATGTCACATGCTAAATAGTTACATACAAAAAAGTTTTACCTCTTAAGCCCGGACACACACACACACACACACGTTTGTTGCACACAACAGCGTTACTTGGCCCGGCTTCTGATTGATTTTTAGAGCCTTATGTATTTACTGCATTATTAACCAGGTTCAAATAAATCATGCTAATCTGAGCTTGCCAGTCACAGTACAATTGAGGCAGAGAGCAAAAGATCTCTCTCTGATCTCCACAAAAAACCTCATATCCAACATACACAAAGGCTTGTGCACGCATAAGCACATGCACGTGTGCAGTCAGTTGGAAAATTGTTTAGCGGTGATGTGCCACCTGTTTGTCAAAAGCCAGATTGGTAAAGTGACAGTGAGAAACAGCGTGAGAGAAAGCAGGGCCTGTCTGTTTAAATGCTGACAAATCCCTGACACTTAGACATGCGGTTATCTTTCCCCTCTCTAATGCAGTTTCTTTAAAAAAATATATCGTTTGATATGTTTTTAATCGGTGGATTAAGAAAGTGTGGGCTCGATTTGATTCACCGTTGCAAAATCAAATCTTTATATCCAAGACGAAACGTCCGTTTGCTCAATATCGTGTCTCACAACAAAGCGAAAGCCGCCGTGGCGCAAAATATTCCATTGTCACATGAAAAGACACGACGCAAACGGACATAGCGGCAGTGCAACCTCAGGCAAATACTAGAGGCAAACTACATTGCATAGTACCACAACATGATCTCAGATCAAGCACGGGCACAAAAGACATCACAGTCAGTGATGCATGTCATTTGTAAAGAGATGAAAAGCCGCGCTTCAAGCATATGCTTGACCCCCCACGGAGCCTTGCAATGTGTGCCCCGATGTGATGGATGTAGCAGTGCCCAGGATTTACAGAAAGGTGAAGAGATCTGTGAAAACACTGCTCACCCCTTCAGAGAGTGGTCTCCACGTGCGTTTTGATTACGTGTGAACACGTCTCTGAGGAGCGTTACACGCACACGGACAACGCGAGGGAGCCACACTGGCAGAAACATCTGAGAACTGCACTGGAGGAACTGGACGGAATTATGGGGGGAGGTCGGCCTTGCGCTTTATTGGATATGTCTATGGCATAAGTTGAAAGTGGTTAGTGACAACATATGATTACATTACAATTCATTGAAATACATGAAATTGGCCAAGTGCTCAAAATAGCTTTTTCTTTTCCTTTGCTAATTCAGTGTTACTCCTTTAATCTCAAGGCACACATTCCAATAAATTAACAGATTATACTTACATATAGAATAAGTGTCTTCCAAATTTCAAATCTGCATCTAAAACTATACTTACAATGGGTGATATATTAATAAATAAGACTCACTGTCTTACATTAATCATGGGAGATACTATTTTCCTTCCTGCTTGCTAAAAATGACTCACAGAGTAAAAACAACTGGTGGTTATAGCATGAATCACACCGTGAAAACAAGCCTTTGATAGCGTTGTCTCCCCTTTGTTAATCTCTCGGGGAGATTTGCTGCTCGAGTCTGTTTAAGAAGGCATGAGGCGAAAATGGTGATTTTGTGATTTTTAATTAAGGCCGTTGGTTATGTCTTTGGCTTGATTATAACAGTGTGGCACGGCTCAGTTGTGATAGAAGAAAAGAAGCAGCTCCCTCGCATCGCTTCTCATTAGACACACTCTCGGGGCCTCATCAAAGATCTCCCTCACTCGTCCTCTGCCACTTCCCTCCCTCCTTCCATAATGTGCCGTTTTCCCTGTACACTCCTCCCCACAGCTCCAGGACATGCTCAACAAGCACACCAGCAAAACACTCCCTTAGACGCTAACTTTTCACCGTTTTGCTCTAAAAAATCACAGCAACTCTTCCACTACTTGTCTGGATTCTGTGCCAACAAAGGGGGAGAGAGACGTTTACTGCAGTGGTGGGAAATATACTTACTTTAAGGTTGCATTTCTTCAGTGTCACCAGTGTGTGACATGTTTTTCCCAGAGGTACATTGGTAGTAAAACAAAGGATAGTTAATTAGAGTCAATTATTGGCTTACAGACAAATGATTCTTGAGTCCCTCTCAATAACTATTTCATGAGACAAATTGAGAAAAGCTTGTTGCTTCCTGTTCTCTTGTTTCACTGACACTTAACGTACTTTGTGGTCTATCCATTATTTATCACGTTATTACCTGTGCAGCATCAAAAAAGATCCATGCAGCGTTAACTGTTGCTGACAGCCAAACTGTTCACTCAGTTGGAGAACCCATTCAGTGACTAGATTAAAAACCAGAACCGGAGAAAGTGCAGCCGAAATGACAATGATCAATGTATAATAATCAGGGTTGTAATTCAAATTGAAGCAATGAGGGTGTTGTAGGGTTGATTATATATATTTTATGTCGGTTTTCTATAGACGCATATACACAAATGCACGCACACACACACACACACACACACACACACAAACTCCATCACTAACCAGCCACAGAAACAGTGGATGATGAACTTTCCCAGTTACCAGCTCATGAATCACAAGTTGACAGGAAGCCAGAAAGCTTGTTTTTTTGTCCTCAAAAGCCAATTTAAAAAAGTAGAAACATCGAAGCAAGTAGAGAGAAAAAGGAAGGAAAAGGAAAAGTGGAGAGGAGAACTTTTACTTTATTTCCCATTTTTAAGACAAAGTTTGAGATGCAGTTATTGTTGATTATAGAAAAAACTTTACAAAGCTTGATAATAAATGTTGAGAATGAACAAAATCTGCTTGCTAAACATTGAGAGATGTATACTAGGACACGGTGGGTCTCTGATCATAAACAGATTACCATCACTTGACAGTGAGATGAGGGTCGCCAATATGACAAAGTGCATTTCACAGCAGTATTGCTGCAACATTATTTGTGAACAAAAAGAAAAAGAAATGTCATTAAAAAAGAAAACTTTTAAATATGTAGGCTATATGCTTCAGGCAACTGAAGTTCACAAAGTAGTCACTCGTTTTTTGTTCTTCATATTTCATATTAAAGCTACAGAAAAAAAAGGGAAAACAACTTTTTGTAAAAGTGTCAAGAAAAATAAGAATAAAAAAGTGAAAAGATAAAAAAGGGGGGGGGCATAAAAATCAGTAATGAATAAAGTATAGCAATGTCCAGCTAACTTAAAGTAACAACATGAGCAGGCACACACGAGACTTGTTAAAGTCACATGAGTTCTTACTGTAGCCATGTTAAAGTGGTCTGAGTGACGGGATTTTCGGTGTAAAGTGCTGGGAAACCACCTGGGAAGTGATGTTGGAATGTCATTGCAGGCAGGCTTGCTATTTCAGATATTGTCAGAATAATAACCCATCAAAACCCGAAGAACGCAAGAAGGAAAAAGCAAATGCCCTAAAAAGAGTTTGAGGGAATTCAGTGTTTCAGGAATTTTCTCGCAACGTGTGGTCTAATCATGCTCCATGTAGTTTGGGGTTTGAAGGAAAACAAAACATTATTCTGAAAGAGAAGGGGATTTATGATCAAATAGATGACAGAAACACGGTAAGCCATCTTTTATCCATTCTCTTCCTTCCTCTCCCTCTTTGTATTTCTCTTTCCAGTCACAGCAAATTGTTCTGAGACTTCTCCTGCAGAAGAATTCTCACCTGGGAACCGGCCCGGGTCAACGATCTATGCCTCTATGCACTTCTAACTTTAAGTGCGTTGCCATCAGCTCAGCCAATTAGGCCTCTTGTTTCCCTAAAGTCCTGCTTCGTCCTCTAACACCAGTCACTGGTAATGAAAATAAGGCAGAAGGTTTTCCCCAGACTGGTCTGCAGGTTTGCTTTTGGACATATCAAGAGGCTGAAAAGAGTGAAGATATTACAACCCCCCCCCCCCCCGTTGAAAACGGTAGGTTTTCTTTTCATGATATAAGGCTAATAAAGATCATGCCAGGTGGGCTTGTCTTGACAAAGTCTGTAGCTATCAGAGGTCTAATTATGTAAACTCCTTGCAATAGACCTTCCATGGAGGTGGGAACTTTACGGGATACTGATATTAACCACTTGAATACTAAATCCTTTACAGGTAAATTGCAGTCAAGCGCTCAGGGAAGAGTCAGGTGCACCACGTGCTGAAGGATCTCGATGTTTAATGGTGTCCATAGAGATTAAAAGTGGAATTCCATTCGTCCAGAATGGATTTAAGTATACGGTATAAAGAATTATATATGCGTAAAGCAACATGTGTTGTATAGACAAATAAAATATACATCTCTTTTTTCCACCTCCCCTGCACAGAACTGTTGACAGCTTCACATTAGTTACGGGTTACATAAAAAATAGGCCCCTGTAGGAGTCAAAGGTATCTCTATCTTACTGTTGTGCTCTTTCTACAGCTTTTAATGTTACCCACATCGAGCGGCTTATGTGAGCTTTGAGAATCAAACGTCCCTGTGTAATGAAATTCTCATCCACACTTATGGTCAGTGTTCTGTTTTTGCAAGCAATATGGTGTTTTAAAAAAGTCCATATTGAGCCTCAAATCAAAAATTATACTTTAACTCAATATTTATTTACATATCTATATAGTTTAAGTAAATATTTCATTAGCTTTTAAAACATTGGGAAATTCAAACAATGTGTTTGATACGCTTCTAAATGATTTGCTTCAGACTGGTTTTATTAGGGAACATCAGAAGAAAAGAATCATGATGTTCGTTGGCTGTACGAGTTTTCCTGTGGATCTGTATCCATTATTCAAACATCCCTCCCAGTACTTCCTTAGCTGTGCTGTTGATTTATTCCCTGTAATTAACCTGCCATATCTCTGTCATGGTGTAGAAATGAACCACAATTTAGCTCAGAATGTAATTTAATCGCGCGTGTGTGTGTGTGTGTGTGGAGGGGTAATGGTACAACAAATGCTAGCAAGAGGTTAATCGGGGGGGATTAAAAGTGAAATTAGACACTGATTAGCCCACAAAGGCTGCTAGCATCTGATAAATACAAGTGGGAAGGAAAGGAAAGGAGCGCTGGGATAGAAAGTAAGGATAGAAAAGGGATAGGATAGACCTTTGACTGAGGGAGGAACCGGATATGTCCAATAACCCCCATAATGAGCATCTGGCAACAGTGTGCCAGGATGATGAAAAAAAGAGACATCAGACAAAGTAACATGCAATAAGAAAAAAAGGTAAACGTGTGTGATATAAAAAGTATTTTACGAGGAGGCACTAACTAGTCCACATGACGTCTTTCAATCATGACAACAGGTCAAGTTAACAGGCTAGTGCACTCGTCATTTCAGCGAAAAGCCACATCAGGGCGCTCTAGGTCGGTGCAGTTTTGCAAACTCGGAAGGTTTCCTACGCAATGTCGTAGAGGGTAATAGGTCGTGCTGATTTCAAGGCTGTCAGCACTGCTCTCGGGGACGTTGTTCAGGACCCGGCATCTCCTTTTATCGACATGCTGCCGCGGCTAGAGTAGGAGGTTAGGCACGGGAAAACAAAATAGCTTGCTAGTCTGTCACCAGCATCCGTGTAATACTGTGCCCCCCAACTACATACACGTTGGTTTATCTTTGAAACAAAATATATCGCCTTTAAGCTTTCCAATGCTAATTGCCATGTGTCAGTCGCCCTTGCGGCTGTCCCTAATGGCAGACACTTCTCTGCCTCATGTCCACCCGTAAGATGCAGAGTGAGATCAACTAGATCCCACTGAGCACTGGTCCCAGCGAGGCTCTCTCGGGGTGATTTGAGTTCAGATTTGCCAGCATGACCTTTGATGAAGTCTCCATTAGAAGTGCCTCAGTAGCTTAGTCTGTTAAGGGCTAAAAGTAATTGACAAAATAAGGGACATAAAATGGATAAATGACTCAATTTTCTTGCTTGATAAAGAGCCACAGAAGTATAAATCCTCGGAATTTGAAATGTCTGCTTGTGCGCGTTTGGTAATTCAGCTCTGATCAAACTAGTCGAACTGTGTTGAGGTGCAAAAGAAATGTTTGCATTCATTTTGGTCTGTACTCCCACCTTTAGAAAACTGCCTTTAAAGTATATTTTTTTAGTTGGTTGTATATATTCTTAATTTTATAATCTAGCTGTGACAATACGATTATATAAAAAAGCCGTAGTGAGTGCTTTAGTCCTAACAATGTTTGCACTGGCATATTTATAGTCAGCACTCAATGCCACACTTTGAGAATGCCAGTGTCTGTTGAAAACTCTTTAAACCTCATGTTCAAACAAATTACCAGAATACTATATTCATCATTACATCAAGTGCCTTGTGAAAGGAAACATTTGGTTGCATCATATTATAACAGTAAATCATTTGTACTGTAGTAATCCTGCTTATTATCTACATTTTTCACTTTGTTGAAGGAAAATTACAGCAAGTGATAAAAAAAACACATGAAACAAACTTAAATCAGAAAACTTCACTTACAGACTTTTCAGCATGCAAAGTTGTTTTTATCAAGCCCATCTTAACATAATCAGCCACAAAGCAGGTTGGCTCGTCTTGTTTAATGCATGCACCCCTCTTGTTTGTTTTGCAGTTATTTGTGATGTCCTTTCTCTTTTGTATTACCAGAGCAAATTTAATTAGAGCTGAAGGAATACAAATCAGTGTTCACACAAATGCTATTTGGTCCCCTTAATAAAGGACTCGAGGAGAGGAAGGCAAGAATTACAAATGTGTTTTCAAGAGCTGGAAAGAGAACTGCTTGAGGTCCGAGAAACTCACACAAATGATTGTTATTTTACAAACTTGCCCGATAGGCTACAGTGAAAGTACCCACTAAAGATTAAGAGAATTGTTTTTTCTTGCGTTATTTAGACTATTTTTTATATTAGAGAAATGCGAGCAGTCCTCATATTCAGAAAAATAACTGTGGATGGCACCATTTCCAATTTATTAAGCCATTCTTTGTTTGAGATGGGCATACAAATTAAAGTACCAGACTGTGTTTTTTTTTTACCCTCCTCCCAACCTCAATCTCCTACACAGCAGAGTGCTGAAGCGAGCATGACTTTGTCGCTGATCCTTTAATATACAGCCAGGGCCCTCTGTGCTCAGCACTGTTTGTGTTTGTGTTCTGTTGGAGTTCTTGCCGCTCTGCCAAAGAAAATCAGCCCAACTGAGTTCTTTCAATTCATTAGCCTCCCATCAACGTACCCTGCAAAAACAACGAAAAGCAGCACTTGTTTACTGCCTGACAATAGACATACAAAAAAATCTGTTTAGCAAATAAGTATTGTATATTTGCTTTTTTTTTTTTGTAAGCTCCACGCCTTATGACTTGGTTACTAAATGGAGCCAATTAGGGCAGTTTCTGGTTAAATTATGTCTTTATAATCATTTTTCTTCACTGAATATTACTATTTCAGAACAGCTTTTAATTTTTGGATTTATTTACATACCACTGTATAGCGTTGGAACATTAAAACCATGGCATTAAGGATTTTAAGATATTTGTGACATTTATTAACAAAACTAAGCCTTGTTTTTAGTGCCATACTAATGTGCAGGATGACTGGTGTTTAGCACCATATTCCATATGTTATTTTAATCCCCAGATTGGGAATGTCAATTGTATGAAATGTGGGTCGTCGTGGCGCAGGGGGTAGAGAGTGTGTGCTGGGAACTGCAAGGTTGGTGGTTTGAGTCCCGGCTGCCCCATGTCGAAGTGTCCCTGGGCGGGATGCATACCCCTAATTACTCCCCGGGCAAATTGTGAGAGCCATGGGTTAAAAATGTAATGTAAGTCGCTTTGGATAAAAGCGTCAGCTAAATGACATGTAATTGTTTTGTAGGAATTATAATCGAACACATCTTTAGATATGCATTACATCTTTAGTAGTTTTGATATCTTGTAGAATTAGGGGTCTTTTACTGAATCAATCTACTGTATGACCTATTGAGGGAAAGGTCAGGACATTTCCAACCTTGGAATTGGCTTCATCCTGTACTGGAAATGAATGTTATAAACAATTGTAAGACAAGTCATCAGATAGTCATTCCGATTGTTCACTTTTGACCAATTGATCACCCAACCTGGATAAAAACAAAAATAAGTAAAAAAACAGCATTTCTTTCGAGGTTGATCTGTTGAAACAACAGAGGCATATCAACAAGGAATTAATGCATTCACATCCGTCTGTAATATATTTTGACAAATCAAGTAAAATCTTTTTTTTCGGGGACAGCTCTTGACACTAGAGAATTTATTTATTTTCCCACATTTACAGCATGCCTCTATGCTTCAAGTAAGAATTATCCTATTAACATCACCTCCTCCACCTCCTTCATCCCAACCACCATTTCCCTCAATAAAGTTGAAAAAAAACACGACATTCAGGGACCCAAACAATCTGGTTCAAAGGGTTCAAAGAGAGGGGGTGGACAATTTAACGAGAGCATCATTCTCAGCTTCATCTTTAGCTCCATCCAAAAAGAACCGCACAAAAAAATGTTATGCACTGAGTAAGTGATGCACAGTGTTTTTTTGTATTTGTATCATTTGACTGTTGATATTTGATATTTCTCATCAGATAGGAGCCTTTAGCATCTTCACCATAAATGCCTCTCCAGTTGGCCTCGATGGAATTGTGTGGCGGTAGAGCTGAATTCAAGTGATTGAAGTGGACAGAGAGGAGGCTAGTCTCAACACAATGCCTCTCTGTGAAATGGACGTCAGGTCCATCCAGTGTGGTGTGCTGGTAGGGGACATCTCACCTAATAAAGTTTAGAGAAAGGACGTGAAAGACAAGAGGACGAGAAAAAACAGAGAAAGCGTGTGGCCAAGAGAGAGTCAGCACAAAGGGAAAGAGATGGACAGAGCAGGACAAGCGAGGACCACAGCTGAGACATAGAGGGAAAAAGCAAATGATGTATCATGCTTGTTTTAGGACATTTTTACTGAAACATTGTATAATTCTGGTGCTCACCAATGCTATAGCTTATCTGTCGAACTTTTCCAACAACTTTTCAATAACAGGGTGGAAAGATAAGCCACAAGTCACATTGGTGATTGCATTAACTGTTATCTAGCTGTGAGCACCAATGGAGAGCAAACATACTTAGTGCAATGCTCTCTATCTGCTCTATGCTGATGCAAACTCAACAGTTAATACTAATTGTGCTGTTTTTTGTTTTGTGTGTTTGTGTGTGTGAGCACATTTCCGAAGAGAGTGTGCAAACACAGGAACCGATAAGCGGGCGATTCAGTGAGAGTGGGTCTGAAAGTAATTGGCCTGCAATAAATCCGTTGACTTAATGACATCACACAGATATTTAGCTCGTCTTAAGCAGAAATTAAAGGAAACATCTGCACAAGGTCAGCCGTGTAGCAACTCTACGCCAAACCTACACCCCCCCACCCCACCAACCGTCCATCTATCGCTCCATCAATCTATCTATTCATTATTTGTTAAGGCTGTATGATTGTATGTATTGAGCCACTTAAAGATAAGGTAAAATGACACGTTTACATATTGTGGACTTGCAAGGTTGATATGGGTAATCCATCAGAAACGGGACTTAGCATTCACTTGAAGCTAACTTTCACTGTCCTTTAAACCATGTTTTGGTGCAGCACTTTAGCTGTCAAGGTCCACAGTAAATTGTTTATTTTCTTTCGTATCTCTTATTTAGTGTTTGGTGAGTTTGTAGTGAGAATATCAAAGCCTAATTGCTGAAATTAGCTTTTAAATGCATTCGTAAGGCTTTTGGAATGTTCCTAGACAAATTATCAAAATGATGAAGATTTTAACTGGAAAATGAAAAACTTTAGATTAGGGAGTGCAAAACACTTTTTACACTTTTCTACTTCCATCTGGTTTTCGTCCCATTTCCCTCGATTTGACTGCAGCATCTAATTGATTTTAGAGCGATCTTAATAGCAATGTCAATATATCTCAATGTGGACTTTTTAATTCAAATATTCTACTAAAACCACTTGATCATCTTGAGATTGATGTCCATCGTGTTAAAAGAATTTGTTGAACATTCCAGATGACCCAATCGGATAAAGCCAAAAGCCTAAATGTAAATGTTCCGTGCTCCCACATCATTTTCATTTATGCCAGAGGCAACAGGAAAGGGGTTTTTGTGAAAGGGTGAGCAAACAAATCCACTTTCGGGGATGTACGTGCTCCACAGCCTCCTCCATCCTCTTAAACACACACACACCCACACACACATGAACCCCGAAATAAAACTGCTTATACTGTTCCAACACAGTAAATCCTGAGTACAATGATCAACAGACCATTCAAAGATGATGTGGTCTATGCACCATCAGTTTGCAAAGAGCCCAATAGGTCTTCTCCAACAGCAATGCCTTGTCATTCATTCCCATAATCAATGATATAAAAAAAGAGTATGTAATACTATACTACAAAACACATAAAAGTCACTTAAAATAACTCACTTAAATCTAAGTGAATACAAAAATAATCCATAACAAGTTGAAATATTATATAATACAATGTTAAATATATTTTTAAATACTCTGTATTCAAAGCTAACTTGAAAATGTGATCTGATACAAAGGTTTTACTGTAAAAGAAAGTAACCACTTTAAAATAATTTCTAAATCAATCAGATAGCCAACTTCTTCCTTTACAAATCAGGACTGAATTCTTCTTCGACCATGGGAGATTATACACTAGACTCATTGTACATAGATTATACATGCATAGCAAATACATATTGAGCTCAAATACATACAGTACAACAGACAATGACAAAAACATGATCTGCTCTCAATGATCTTAGTGGTCATCACCGTCGTCCTCATCTTGTTAATTTGTTTTTTGTTGTTGCTCTTCATTCATTTTAATTTTGTCCATCCAGTTTTTGTGTTTCCATAGTGAAACCAAGATTTGTCTTTATTTATATGGGGAAATTTATGAGCATGATATGGACAGAATTCCACATTTTCCGATCCCAGGTCACGCTATACTCAGCATACCTATCATGGTCATACACAGTCAGAAAAATTGTGGGAATTGTGGAAGTGGAAGATGGGAGCTTTGTTGGATATGCAGGTCCTTTGGAGTCCTTTTGAGTGAATTGTTCACCTGAGACCCTGAAATATTTATCAGAACAATTCAACATTTTACCTTCAGATTCATGCCTCTTAGGAAGCATTTAAAGAAGCAAAAGGAGAATAGCTTTTGATGAATAATGTAAAGAGGACAATTGTAAGGATGTAGAATTGTCTGTACTCAGAGTGTCTAAGAAAAAGCACAGAAGATCTCTAGTGGCTGAATACAAAACGAATGGAATTCTTCTTTTATTCACGTAGTTTATTGCTCCTTTGAGAGCAATGCGAAATGTTAAGGTGTGTGTTTAACACAAAGCTCTGATGTATGAGATGCGTTGGCTTTCTCTGGAGAAAAGGACGAGGAAAGGAGAAATAGAAGGGGGGGGGAGGATGAATCTTTTACTCCACAACACCAGGTATGTCTATTGCGAGGGTAAAAGAACAAATATGTTTATTTGATGGACTGTTCATCCACAAAAAATAAAACATTTTAGAGTAATGCCAAAACAGCAATATGGTCGAAAATGACAAACAAATATGAAAAATTAAGATGACAGTAAATGGTAAACAAAACTATTTCTCAGTCTAGGAAAGTTGCTTTTATGAATAGATTATTCTGCGGTGATCTATTTGAGTTTATCGATTTCCTCGTGACTGTTATGTGACCTGACCTTTTCTATACCATTGGCACAATCTTTCCCTAACGTCAAAGTGCCTGTGTTGCCTTTTTAGAAACTATTGAATAATTCTGTAGTAAATACGAGTTGATATTGCATTGCAATATCGGATAGTTTAGCAGTGAAATCAAATAACTACATTTTGAATGAACCTTTTACTGATGCTCACTATCACCATTGTGTGACATGTCATTCATCAACAGGTCCTCACTATTTTGATTGAAGGTAATCCACACTGCATTATATGTCCTTCCATTACATAGCCGATGCTGTTGTTCTTCTCGAGGAGAAAGTCCCAGTATTTAAACTCACTCAAAAAGGCAAGAACTTGTTCAGTTCGAATCAAAACATGACCTGGGTATCAGTCAGCTGCTGAGTCCCTTTGTGCACATGCATGTATATTGATTCCAGGTAAGCATCTAAACGTCGTGAAGATCTCTCCAAAGCAATGCTCGGGCTCATCGGCTATAAACCCGGAGTATTCTTTTGAATAGAAGAGGCGCAGCAGTGAAGTCCTTCTCCCCTCGTCGTCCAAGTGTGAGACAACTGGAGTCGCAGCCTCGATGAGAAATCCCAACTCCCCAGTGTGAAAGACAACAAATGAAGGAGAACAGCGCAGCTCTGAGCCATTCAGCCCAAAGCCCTCCACACCGCGCTCCACTAAGAGGCGGCTCAGAGGAGAAAGCACACATTAATTAGACTTCTATCTGTACATCTCTGCTCCGCTGAATTGAGAGAGAGAAGATGAAAAGAGAGGAGATGTGAATAGTGAAAGAGGATGTGTGGTTAAGCCAATGCCAGTTATTTATTTTTCTCTTGTTTGTCCCATTTTGTCTGGTTTAATATATATAATATATATATATATATATATATATATATATATATATATATATATATATATATATATATATATATATATATACAGATCATGGCCACATCTTTGCTGCGTTTGGGGGTTTATTCTGGAAGAAGAATGCCCTCTTAAGCAAAGTCAAAACTTGTGCAATACATACGTGTTAGCTATCACAATCCAGATCTCCAGACTAAAGCAAACGGGAACAGTCTGTTAGGAGAAGGTTTAAACCAGACAGGTTATTTATTCTTACTGCATATAACATAACTGAAGAGGAATGGGAGACAGTGGCTGAAGAAAAATGGTAAATCCTCTGAAAGAAAAGAAATAAAACAAAACCAGAGAAACAGAAAGCAATCACTAAACACATTTAGAGACAGTGATCATGTGAACGCCAGTGAGAAGATAATCACGTACCCTCGGAGTGTAAATGAGTTCCGATTACTGTATTCGTTAATGACGTGACTTTGTGGTGACATTCTACGCCGAGGTGCTGAAAGATGAGAGAAAGCCGTTGGTGTGAGTTAATTTACACACAGCTCACAAATTAGACACGGATGAGCTGGCAGCCTTGTCAGTACAGTCGTTAGCAAGCAACTGCCGAAATTAGTTTAGTAATTTATGAATTCCTGAGGACTCTCATTAGTTGTTGCGTATGTTGCATGTAGAACAAGTTCAATCTGTGCCGTCTATTCTGAACCCAGAGCACAAGGCTCGGGTCAGGACTAAACAAAACTACTAAAGATGCAATGCCATTATCTATACTTAAGGTTTAAGTTTGTTTGAAGAAAACGGCACGTTAACAGTTTAGGAATTACAGCTATTTTCGGAGGCTCGGAGGAAATTGAACAAACTGACATATTAGTTTTATTAGGTTTAATGCTTTGAGGAAAAACCTTCAGTCAATGGTTCCATGAAGTCGTGCAGCCATAGACATCACTCAACGCTGAGTTTCCCCCGTTAAGATGCTTTGCCAGGCTGTTCCTGCAGGCTCCTTCATTTGGTGGTGGTTTATTTCTTTTTCTGCCCTTCAGTTTTATCTTAAGTAATGAAAACCATGTTCAATGGGGTGGGATCAATTTTACATTTATTTGTCTTGAGAAGCTATTTGATTGTTTTCGCAGTTTCGACCAATATGGCCTTCCTAGTCTTACTTGGGATGTCGTCTGTGGCCTTTTGGTTTTGGTGCGCTTTCCTTTTTATAAGTGTACCAAACTGTTGATTTGACCAATACTAATGTTTCTGCTATCTGCCTTTGTTTGTTTCAGCCCAATATTGTTTTCCTTCACTGGCTCACTGTACCAAAGGCAAACTCCACATGTTGATCCTTTCTCTACAGGTGGCCGTAAACGGATTTAGATTACGACAGAGTAAGTGCAGCTGTATCTTCTGTATCAAGTTTAAACTAATGCTGGCATTATCGTCACACAAATACCTATTCAGAAGCCTTCTCATTTATTTATTTTCCAGAGATGGAATATGTATTTTTATACTAAAGTACAGTACGTTCCCTTTTTTCACACAAGAGCAACTGGAGCGAAAAAAGATAATAACTCAAACTTTTTGTTTTATTTATTTTTATTCATTCAAATATATTTTCCTCTAAAATATTCAGTACATGACAGAGCTATACAACACTTGATACCCCTCTCCATTTTCCTTCCATTAAAGGTGCATTTCACAAATTTTGTTCCATTATGGATCAATACATATAAACTGGTGTATGCTGTAAAACTTACAGGCACAACTATCACTGTCACCGATGCACTGTTTCCCAAAGCTTACTTAATATATAGACTTATCACAGTGAGTTGAATCCTATACATGTTATTCACAAGGTTCTAAGGCTCATCATTTTGAAGCTGCTCTTTGAAACTTTTGATGCCACAAACACATGCACAGAAACACTGTCATGTGTGTTTGTCAAATGTGCAAAAGTCCACTGAAGCCCTCGGATTCAGTTACTTTGTGGATTTCATTTTTGGAGGGAACATTCTCAATCCCAAGTATGTTCTTTTCAACCTTTTTTTAGGGAAATTGGGACAACGGTCACAGCGTTTTGTGGGAAAAAAAACCTTCCTGCCTGTAAACCAAGACTGTAATACGCTGATAACGTTACCTGGACGGTTAGCAGCACTCAGAAACACACAGTCTCATTCCCCACTATAAAAAGACAATAACCTCTGCTTTTATTTCTGTTGCCACTTGACGCAGTTGCCGAGTGTATTCACAGCTTTTGCAGTGATGGACAGGACACAGGTGGATTAGTTTGAGTCAGTCTTGTATGTCAATCTGTCCGAGCTAGTGAAGACAGTATACAGTCGGTGGATGATTAACAGTCAGTTTGACGTTCAAATCCTGGTTACTTATATACAGTGTGTACTCGTGTACGTCCTACACAATCTCATGAAAGTTTGTGAAATAGTCTCAAAATGTATTTTAATGGTTTACACAACAAAAACACTAAATGGTTTCAGGAAAAACATCGCAAAAGCGTTAATTCACAACAACACTTTGGGACAAACAGCGTTGAACACCAGCCCCGTCGATGTTGTTCTGTGTTTTCTTGGACACCATCCACTATCACTCCGGCTCAACGTAAGGGGTCTTTCTTGATAAATAATTGAATCTCACTCGCTCTGACTGTTGCATAGTCACGTGGATGCGTTGAATTTCTATGATCCAAATTGATGGTGAATTGTATTTGCGCTAAGCCGCAAGGGAAAAAAAGGGACATTTTGTCTCCATTTACTCAAAAACAATAAATTGAATTTCAGAGACTATCCTACAAACTGGCATGACAATGAGCCGGTATTTTAACATGAGCAGTTCCAAAGTGAAGTGAAGTGAAGTGAAGTGAAGTAAACAGATGAATTAGCATGTTGCTGATACAACGTTGCTTACATCTAATGTACATAAAAAGATACCCAAACTACAGTGTGTGCTTTTAGAGCCCTCTGCACAGGGCCATGGCATTTTGCTAACTTATTCTACATGAAAACATTGCAACTGAAATACAAAGGACGGAATGTAACATTCTGGAATAGACAAATCTTTACACTAGGTAAATATAAACTGGCCTGATAAAATTACGTCCAACAGTTTAGGTCCTTTTATGACTAAATCATGTGGTGAACTTTTGGCTAGTTGTCTAGTCTTTGGTTTGCATTCATCGCCATCATTTAATTAAATTAAATTTTCTTTTTTTATTTCAAATCCATAACGTAAGTCCCTTAAGAAAAAAGTTGTTATTGTTGACAAAAGCCTTTAATTTAATTCTCTTCAGCATGAGATTGGACCACGGAAGAGTAATGGACACTTCACCCTTCTGCGCGTTCCAGCAAAAATTAAGTGTTGTGGTTTGATTACTATTTTAAAAAGGTAATTACCTAAACCATGTCTAAAATATTGCAATTGTTTGATGTACGTTCTCTTGAGTACTCCGTATGGACGGTAATACTGGGACCCAAAGCTAATCATGAACCAGTTGACCATAATGAGCCAGTTTTCGAGGAACATTCTGAATACATTTTTGTAAAGTCATTGGATAGAGTGACAGTTACTTACGCACTGTACCATATTGCCACATACTTTAATTTTGGTAAAAAATGACAATGCGATGCTTAAACGGTCAACACAATGATGGATGGAAAGCTCAGCCATGGGTTGGTGAATGTGGCATGCTGTGATATTCAGATTTTCTGTCAATGTGAACTTGAGTTATACATCGTCATACAACAGCAAAACACAACCAATGGGATTTTCTGTGTCATTTTGGGAAATAGAACAAAGGTGACAGATAATGCATCTTAAGACGTCAACAGTATTCTGTTGATTCAGTGGTCATGTGTCCAAGTGCAATGATGATAATGGTGCCGTTTCCTCTGTTTCTAGACATTACAATATGGGCCAGTATGAGCGATGGTTTGACAATAAGCACAATGAAATGCCTTACACAACATTTCTTAATGATATTTCTGAAATGTATTTATTATGACATGTGTAACACAATGACCCTACAGTTCGCTGCTTTAGAGCTGAGTAAAGCTTATGATACTGTACAACGTAAGCTGATAAATACCACATATGGCCAATTCCCTTGGTCAAATATGCAAGTGGAATTGTGGTCGTTACAATGAATGGTTAAAACACTTTTTGTTAAGTTGTCTTTTTAGATGATGACAGAAACATTTTGAAGATATTATAGAATGTTTAAAATATGTTCAGCTTAGCTTTATTATTATTATTACTATAATATGATCGCAGATTGACCAAGCTACATTACAGGAAAGCATATTACTCAGATTGCAAACATTTCTAAAATATATTGTATCATTCAAATAAAACCTGCCATCAGGTTTACTCATCTTGCCAAAGTAAATGTATAATGACAGAGATAGAACAGTGATACAGGAATAGGGAGAGTTTTCCTTCAGAAGATTTTCAATGACTTCCTTATCTGTTTCCTACACTGTGGTTTGTCAAGCATGCCTTACACTGCTGATGATGTTCTACACATACAGTAGTAACAGCTGACTGGGCATGTCAAGAAAGCACAATATTTCTGTGTGTTATTTACTATTCACGATTAAGAAATCAACAATGCAATTTGCACTGACGGAAATTAAAAAATGAAATAAGTGCAAATTTCAATTGACAGACAAAAGTACATTATGTGTCGACATGATTTGCATGTAATGCATATGGTAATGAAGCATTTTACTATACACAAGTTATTGTAGCCGAGTGACTGGGAATTCTAGAGATAAGTTGAAGCATGAAGCAGCCAAATGCAAACATGCTTTCTACCCCCTCCCCCCGAACGACTGAAATACCTTCAGCTTTAGTTACTATTATAACAAAAGGAAACTACAAATGATGAGAAGTCCCCATTACAATGCGTTTTAGACAAGATGGTGTTGAAGAACTGCTATCTTTGAAGCAATATGATGTATTTATATGAGTATTGCTTAACTTTAACAATCAAATCTTTATGGTTATGGAAAAACTGTGAAACATTAAAGACATTAACACTAAACTAAAAAATGGCAGAGAATATAATATGCAATCCACTTTGCACACCAGCCAGACACTGACAATATTTTCCATGCTTCACTCTTGTGAAAGAAGTGTACGGGAAATTCATACACAACATTGAATCACCTGCAGAGTATTCAAATGAACATCATACGTTTCTCTTCATTAGAGATATGTCCAGCTATTCTGTTGGGGTCAATCAACCGTGATGTCCAGTGATAAGAGGTTTGGGGCATGTGAGCAGAAATGTTAAAGTTGCGTCTACCATCCATGGTTTTCCTTATAAATGTGTAATTCACAGTCAAGACATGTATGTGGGGAAGAGACTCAGGGCCGGCCTGTGATGTCAGCAAGGAAAACTGTGTGTGTGTCTTCAGTATGTGCGAGGAAAAGTTGAGGTTTCTATCCAGGTGGCTCAGGTCATCCTTGCCTCTCTCTCTCTCTTTCAGGTTCTGGATCAAAAATCATCTTCTATTCTCCTTAGAAATATTAATATAATACTTTATTACCCATTGCCATGGACCCTTAAACAAAACAAGAAAGTAAAATATCAAAAACATTGAATAGGTTTGACAAACTGCAACATCACATAATAAGTAGAATAAAACCAAAAGGAACAGCAGAGGTTGTATAAACGTTGTGCTTCTTGAATTTCACTTTGTAAAGTCCTCAACTGTCCTAGTTGTGTTTTAGTTTAATCTTTGTTATATTTAATATATATAGAGATAAATGTACACGTATTTTCCGCACTGAGGTTTGTCTCTTGTGGCAAGTAGAAGCCAGAAGCACACTTCATTTTTTTCTGTTTCTGCTTTGTCCTTCACTCAGCATTCATTTGTTTATTCATTAATTTATTCAACAGTCCTTCTTCGTGTGTCTCTTAGTTGCTCCCACGGCCCCAAAGTTTGGGACGGAATGGAGACGGCCTCTGTGTAAAAAGTAAGATTTCATCCACTTTCTCTTTCTCCTTTGCTCTCTTCTTGGAATCCTTGTTTCCTCGTTATATTCCCTCGGGTCCTTTGTCATCTTTGGTTGAGTGTCTGACACTTTGGTGTGTCTGGGGAGCAGGGCGATACGGGCCGTTGGGGATTGTGGGTTGAGGGAATGGAGATACGTGTAAGTATTGATGGAGGTTGATGAAGGAGAGGAGAAGGTCGCAAAGTGTCACGCCGACGTGGGTCCAGTTAATGGCTCAAATGAATAAATAGCGTGACAGTGGGGAGGAGTGTGAAGTACAACGATCAAAGGTCACTACGTCTGTATACCTTAAATAGAGTATGCAGTCAGTGTCTGGGGTGGGGGAGGAAGGGGGGGGGGGGGGTTAAAAGAAAGTAGAGGATTGAAAACAGGACTTTGAGTTACCACTTATCTCAGCAAGTGAAATCAATGCAGAGACAGAAACGCGTTGAGGAGGATGGACACTGAGACGGGTAAGTAGAGGTAATGACAGGAGGAAAGAGAGAAGTGTAAGTGCGCTAGTCAGGGCAGCGTCTGTCACCACAGACACGCAGAGTTGCAGGTAAACACTCATCATCTGTAGAGCAGCAGCAGGATGCAGGAGAGGCCAAAGGTCAGCCGGCTGGCCACTGGGAGCGTGTGTGATCTACCTATCAGAACTATGGAAACAGACAAAAAAAAAAAAGAACAGTTGTCTTTTCATCTGAAACACTTAAGTACTTACAGACACCTTGTTACCAGACCTACACCTCAGGTAAAAGCTGTTAGCTATGTCAACACTGCGCTGATTGCACCATTATTGCTAGATCAGTCCTTGCCATGTTGAGAGCAATCACTTTGCTCTGAATATAGAGCTTATGGGTGTATTTTAAAATGTCTTCATGGTGCTTTGCATGACACAAACACGTAAAGAGTCAATGGAAAATGTCACATTACATTTTGCAAAACCTCATTTGGACAATCAGCCTTCTCTATTCAAAGACTATGAAGCGGTCTACCAATTGATGCCAATTTTTTTAATAGAGGTATTAAATCTTAATGTTGTTATCAGGCCAAATAACCAATTAGACACAGGTATTTTGCATGTTACGTATGTGGTTGTGGATGAATGCCAGGCTAACTTGCTTGACGTTACATTAACTACTGGCTGAGCGCATAACTGCATGTATACATCGAACACTTTGGCCTCCGGCTGTCGCTGAGCCTGAGGCTGACCGGAGAGGCATGGGCAATGAAAAAAAGCCCTGTTGTGGCAAACTGTCCAGTTATTTTTGTGTGATGAAAGCAGGAGGAGGGTTGAAGAAAAATGAATCTGTTTTTTATGATTTACAGGGAGAAAAGTGAGACACCGTCAGGAAATAAAAGAAAGAGTTGAGTGGAAAAGAAAATACGTTGAGGTTGATGGAACCAAGAATGAGGCGACGGATGGGTAAATAAGAAAGAGAAACAGAGAGATATTCACCATCAAGATCTTGAACCATGACAGCTTGGAGATTATAATGAGAAAAATAAGTTGCAATTGATGTCATCATTGCCAATATGTGATGAATTTCTTTTTTCTTTTTTCCACCGAGCAGGCTGTTGTTATTTATGCACAGCTAGACAAGACAATGCACACATCTTCTGTCATTTGATTTTATTTGTTTAGAACATTTTTACTGATAAGATGAACCTGCCAGTTAGATGCACGAGACGATCTAAGATTTCCTATGATTTATATTATAGTCTTTGTTGTTGCTAACATTTATACGATTGATTCATTCGTATGCGTGTAGGGTTCCATGCATTTATTACTGGAGACCGAGCTGAGACATTTTAATCCACTCATACAAATCCGAGCATAAAAAAAATCTACTTTTTTTCTTTTTTAACAACATCCAAACACTCACAGGTGAGAATGCGTTTAAAATTGCTACCCATGCGTCAATGTCACGTATGTCAATAACAATGCTCGATAAAGGTCTCAACTGTCAATTTGAGCTGTTCATAAGTCAAAAGAAAAATAGATGAAGCCACATCAGATTTACTTTTTATTACTTCTGATTTGACAGGAATTCCCAGATTCCCACAATATAATGCAGGGGATCTATGTGATAGAAGAGTAATGAAGAGATGAGGAGGGCACTCTTTGTACTGTGAAGAAAATAAAGTAGAAAGTTAAACTGTGAGAGGAAAGCTTTTCCCCCACCCTCTCTCTGAACTCATAAAACTGGTGAATTTCGACAATTTATGCAGGCAGAGCTGCACCAAACATGTCAACTGCAATCATCCTTCCTCTGTGGAGGGCCGTAGGACAACAGTCCTCTGTGCATGAAACAAATGTGTGCGAGAATGAGTTGTCAAATGTGTCTATTTGTGAGCATAGACAGCATTTACACAGTTTCTTTTATTTCAAAGCATCTCCCCGATAAGGATTTGAGGACAGGGGGCTGAATTTCTGGGGTACCGCCGTAGCCAGCGGATGTTCCTGCAAATTATGCTTCTTGTCTTGCTTAAGCCATGCAATAGATGTGTGAAAATCTAGATGTGGGTCACTCCTCTTACATAAATTCAGGGTGTTGGTTAGTTTCATATGATATTTGTTAAGTTAGGATGTAAGATCATATTGACATAAGTTGATTCCAACCGCAATTACTCAAACTGGAAATGGAACTTTTCACACTTTACTTTTCAGTAAAGGTGTGTCCAGCATACAGTTACAACTGCTAAGTCACATTAGTTGATGAATTGTCAAAACAACAATGGAAAGATCAGTTGTAAGTTGAACCATATTTTGTACAATCAAATAGGCAGCCTGATTCTTGTTAAGAGTGTAGCCATTTACCCAACATCAATGTCAGTGTGCAATAAGAAAACGGTGCAAACTAGCTGTTGTTGTGCATGTCTGCAGACAGAGAGAATGCAATGAAGGCTATGATGAGAATTTAATGATGTTTATGCATTTGTGTGCGTGAGCTTGCATGTTTGTTTGCACGCCTTGGCAGAGGGCAGCTGTTACTGCAGCTAAATTGCTGGCAGGTTTTAGTTCAATATTCTCTTTCTTGTTTCCCCCCTCTGACTTTCGCTTCCTCTCTCCCTCACACACACACACACACACACACACACACACACACACACACACACACACACACACACACACACACACACACACACACACACACACACACACACACACACACACCGACTCACAATCGCACACCTTATTTCGGTCACTCTCTGTCTTTGACCTTTTCTCTACCTCCATCTCCTCTCCACACCCTTACCCTTCAGGCTATTTGAGTGTCTCTCCACACGCTTACATGGACATGCACTCATTCCCTACAACGGACGTGTTATTCTCTTTGGCTCACCTTTAAGGCACAGTTGACTGACAGTATTTTTAAGTATAATAAAAATTGTACTTTGCTATTCTATTCATGGCCAGATCGCCTGGTCAAACTTGTCAAGCATATCAGCATAAGGGGTGTACAGCATTTGTGGTTAGTTTTATGGAGTGAAACAACTCAACCCGGTGGACTGATGCTTAGCCATCGTGTGATTTCCCCGACTGCATCGTGATTCCTGTTCATCTCATTCTGCATCCCTCATGCTCGCTTTATCTTGAAATCTGAATCATGACACACTTTCACTCTAAAAGGCTGTACAGAAAATGTCAAATATCAATTGTCAAGGATACAGTTGATAAAGGGTAAGAACAGAAGGTAGGAGGTAAGAGATGGGATATAATGGAAGTGAGCGTGGTGAGGAAGGATGGAGCGAATGAGAGGTAAATAGAGCAATAGTGGCACTGCGAACGGAAAAAGAAGATGAGGCTTCTATGCTGGTGCCCTGTGATGTCCACTTGTCATCGTTCAGCATCAACAGCATTTTCTCTCTACATTAAATACCTAAAGTAGAAGATCACTTTCTCTTGTTCCTTTGAAAAGCATTTATCACCATTAATTCCTTTCACTGCTGCCGCTCAATTTATTTATTCTCAGGTAAAATTAATTCAATTCTCTTTTAGATTCCTGAGCGATTACTTTGTTCGCATTTTAGTTTAATACAAAAAGCTATCAACACTTTGGCTTTTAAAAAGATGTAACTGCATTCACATACAATTTGTGTTAGTAGATGGTGGCAGTTAATCACATTTGCATTTTTGTGTTTTCCCTGCGTGATTTTGTCTATCTTACCTGTCTTACCTGCGCTGGCTACAGTGTTTTCCTGCTTGCACTTCCCCATGGTGATGGACACGTCGTCAATGGCAATATCTCCCTCGAAACTCGGGCCTCGAATTCCTTCAAACACGATCTGTTGAGAGTACAAAGGACAAAGAGACTGAGGGATGCTGGGTAAGGACACTGTTTGGGACATATAGTATATCTAAAGATTTGAAAACCCAGCATGCGCAACTAATTGGACTTGCTTAATAGTTTTGATTTGTTGAATATCTGATGTGGGGGGGGGGGGGGGGGTTGTGGGTGTGGTGATGAAAGCATACTGTATGTTAAACATAAAGTAGCTCCAAAAGGTCCTACTAATTGCCCAGGCATTTAAAATGAGGTAATGCTGTAAAACATAGTAAACAAACAGTGGCAAATACAATATGCAGGTAGAAGTATCCATCAGCAATAACTATTGAGGGAATGTAGTCTTAGTCCACGGTGGGTCCATCAGTTACAGACCCACAATAACAAAACAAACAGTAGAATAATGTGAAAACTTTCCAGGCAACTTTCCCATCTTAGCCAGCAGCCATCTGTTTTTGACTGACAGCCTAATTAAAGTGGTGTACCAAGGAACCCAGCTAATAAAAAACTGAGTGTATTCTTTGTGGAATACGAGGAGGGAAAAGAGCAAATTAAACTTTGTACAGTACACCTCCAAAAACACCAAAACAACTCTCACAACTAAACTTACTATGGGCTTAACTGCAGACGTCTGCACTTTGCAATGTTTTCTTTTAAATATGACTGTCAAAGTGCTCAGTAATAAAAGTAATATTAATTTGATCTGTTAAGTGTTTTCATTCAAAAATGCCCACTGCACAATTCGTTAGATGGTCTTGCACATTTAGCAATATTTATTCATCTGACATCCAGCTGCTGTGCAAGGCACTTAACCCTCAAAATATTCCCGTCACATTCAGGAAAAGGTGGCCTGTGCTTCAATATACCAAGCAGAGAAGCCTGACCAAACCGCGTACATGTTCAGAGTAAATTAAAAGCTGGGGAATGGTGCACGCACCACAGTAACCATCTGCACTGCTACGGCATTCCATGTATTCTAATATTGAAGTGCTGCATTCAAAGGCATGTGATGTAATTTCTCTACTCCACCCCTGCAGTGTTTCATAAATAGTTAACGGTGAATGGAGGCAAACAGTGGAAATTCGATTCCTGTCAATGTCGGACAAGAGGAGAAAAATCACGAGTAAAGGGAATCCCAGGAACGGACACCAGCATTGACACATATGAGAAGAACAGCAACGTAAATAATCATCCTACCACATGGCAGTGCAACCACCACCTGCACAATCATTTTCTCTTAGATATCAGAATGTCAGAACAAAGCCAATGTGATATCCTTCCATGCAATACAGGTATATGGTGCCAACATAATGGCAGTTGATTTTTATGGAAAGTATTAGAAGAAAAGCATTTGAGTCATTTCACTTAAATGTTCCTTTTCAGCAGATCAAGTGCAAGCACTTTAAACATTACTACCGGCAGCTGGGATGAGTTAAAGTAAGTAAATCTATTATTCTCTCAAAGCTGGCAAGTAATTTACTGTGATGAAACATTTTTAGGACTAATGTTGTCTACTGTTGTGTTTTTCAATTAAAACATATCTTAATGTAGGTCAAAAGAAGATAATCAAGTGAGACTTTTCTAAAATCAACTTAACTTTAACAGTTTAAGTAAAAAGGACCATGACATTGTGGATCGTAAAAATGGGGTCATGAGCCATAAAAGCCTGCAGCTATATCTAATATGTCTGATATTAAACTATGACATTTACCAAACAATCAAGAATCACCTTATACAAGAGGTAGTCATCTAAACGGCGATATCTTGTCATACCAGTGCATATTGTGTGACAGTTTGTCTGTGTGAGAAAGACAAAGCGAGATCGACAGCTTGTGTGTGAGTATGTGAGTGCAGGATCAAAGGGTGTCAGGTTGGAGTTGTGAATGTGTCGTTTTGTCGAGTCTTGTAACCTATAATGTTCCGATTGATGTGCTGTCCATATACCAGAGGGGACACAGCTGAGACAGAGATAGAAGGAGAGAGAGAGAGAGAGAGAGAGAGAGAGAGAGAGAGAGAGAGACTTTGAAATACTGATGCAGAAAAAAGTTGGTGCAAATGCAAGTTGGCCTGGTTTCCAACAGGCCCTCCAGGTACCAAACACTACAAGGAACACAGATGGCCTCTGGGTAAACCAGAGAGGGGCGACTGAAGACACAATTTATCTACAAATAATCTATCGACATGTTACCTCTTTTTCTAATGTCATGGTATTATGTTTTTTGTGCTTAAAACACTAACTAACAGTTGCTTCGAGGCCAATTCACTCAGATTATTTTTACATTTTTAACTGGAATGGGATTGGCAAGCTTGCAGCATTGAGACAGACGGCAACAAAAACATTCAGCAACGGCAATCCCCACAGATATAATGATTGACAATGTAATTGTGAAGACCTTTGTATGGGCGGCTCAAAGAAAAGGCTTTAGTTTTCGTTAAATATTCAATGAAACCAAATCCAGATCAGAAACTTATTGGTTTAGTTTTGTTGTAAATAGTTACCACTGTCAAGCCTGGTATTAATGCCGTCGGCCAGGCTACGGCTTTTTCCACAGAGAAAAGAAGTGAAGCTATTCTCAAAAAAATGCCCTAACTTTGGTTGGACAGAGGACAAAGAGAGGGGAAATGCAGAGTAGCGTGGCAGCACCTCAAAGGATCTCGGTGTATGCAGTCAGTGAGCTGTGCACAGGAGTAGAAAAGTTTGTGTTCTCCATGGACATGCTTTCAACATGAAGAAGAAATGAAATAAGCATAATTATGCAGTCACTCCAGCAGTCTGTAAAAAAATACATTTGTTTCAGATAGCAATCCCCGGAGAATTCAACAGAATTAGAAAATCACACAAATATTGTTCATGGGGGAGATGTGAGATACTAGAGTGTGGAGCAACCAAAATGGAAAGCTGAATATACCATTTTTAGGTCACCAAAACGGTTACAATTTACTTTCATGAACTGAAAAAACACTCTGAAAGGGATTAAAGATGTAATAAGTAAACAAGGACACTTCCTGTCAATCACAAAGTAGCTTCGCTTTACAGCACACCTTCCATCTAAGTCAATCTATTATGTCTTCTGTGCTTATGGAGGAACTTTGTCATGGCTGACAAAAATGTCTGATGATGTCAAAAGGGTGACATTACAATGGCTTGGGCCAACACGGGGGAAGCTTCTCATACATGGTGGAGGCATAGAATAGAGTGTTTACCAGTCTAACTGAAGATACAACTGAGCTGCATTGTATGAAGTGTAGGATTCAATGTTTTGGAAAATTGAAAACTATGCTAGGTTATAAATGATGAATTAACCTGCTACATTGAGTTTGGCCTATTGTCTCATCCATTTTTCACCATTTCCGAACTTTATGAAATTGCATTCCAAAATCAAAGAAGCACTGGTTTAACTTATTTATTTGGACTTATCATTCTGTGACCGGGAAGGGATGTAAAAAAAAAAGAGCTCTGCAAAGAGTGAATACAAACATAGCTACTGCCAATTTACAAACTTTATCTCTTATGAATGGGTACAATGAATATTAAAATCAAGCTGAAAATTCAACTAATATCCCATGTGCTGTGAGAAAAAGAGGGATAAATGATTTGTGTAATGGGGGACCAAAAATTTAGATTTTTTTTAAACATTCCCCATGCAACACAACATGCAAAAAGTATTGCATTACAATTGATATAAGAAATCAATGCAAAATTAACTTTTTTCCAAATCCTGTTTCGTTGGCATAGGCAACCATGCATTGTATCATTTACTTGTAAAAGACAGCAATGCTCAACTCAAGTCTCCTGGCTCCCAAATCCCAATCAATGGTCATTTTAACAGTCTCATCCTCCATAAACTTCACTTCCAACAGCCACAGCAGTTGACAAAATAGACCTAATAGGACCATTCTTTGCAACTTCAAATTGTAGAAAAGAAGCACAACAGGACGACAAAAGCTAATTTTCTCAGGTTATTCCCATTGTTGACAGCAGACAGCTCAATCGATATCATTGATTGAGGGGAAACCAGCACTTACTGGAGACAGAGAGAGATAGAGGCAGCGATGGGTTGAGGGAAAGGACTCAAGACAGGTATGGAAAATGACTTTCACCCTTCTTATTTAATTTCTTCAGGCTCCAGGAGAGCTTGACATAACAAAGTAGTAAGGAAGAAGGAAACGTATAAGTGTTTATCAGCTCCCCATCTCTGGCTGATGCTGTGATCAAGGCTGCATGTTCCCTGCATTATTTAAAAACTTAATTTTTTACACAGTAGCAGTGTGTGTGTGTGTGTGAAGTGATTACCCTCATTTAGTAAAAACATGCATGAATATCAATGAATAGATCTTAAGTACATCTAATGAATCGTCTTGGTGGTCTCAGTTGGTTACAGTAGTAACTTTGTGAGATCTTTGTGGTAGAGCTTTATTAAATATAAAGAAAAACTAAACTGTGCTAAACTAGTATACCTGGTATTACTTTTGGCATGTTTAGCTTCCAGTGTAGTTAATAAAGTGATTTGTGTACGACCCTTAGTGGTTTTAAACATTTTACCACAATTAAAAGCCAATACAGATTTACTGAAAAGCTGGTCAAAGAATGACCCCCTAATGTCTTTTCCCAACCACTATTCCTTGACCTCTGTGGAAAACCGGGTCAAGCTAAGATGGTTATTGCAATTCATGAAGAGTTAGGAAAAGACATCCACTGTGTTTAGGGAATCTGACTGTACATCACTAAGCTACGTAGTTTGGATGCGACGGGAGACGGATGTTAACGGCGTCAGTCTGCTGCGGCAAAACTACAATTTCTCCGAAGACGGACTACAAAGAAGCGCATCTTAGACGCCTTCGTATGTTGTTACAGTGCTAAGTCACTCAAACGACGTAAAACCACCAGGTTCAAAGTATTACTTTATTCACAATATTGCAACATAAATGAGTTATGCTAACGGTTCGTTACACGAACGGCGTTTCTCGGTCATGATCGTTAGGAATTGTGGGACGGAATTATCTCCTTTCCTCCCGTAAAGCACGGCCCAGTGGTTCCTATGCTAAAGAAGCTAAGAAGGGAAGTGTTAAAGTGTTAAAAAGCTTAAAATAATTTCAATTCATTACCAGCAGGATGTGATATCTGGACTAATGGCTGCCTGCTTTGACACTGCGTGTCTGCATCTCCTAGTAGAGTGTGTGTATAAAGTACGCTGCAAGTGTGATGGATGTTTCTGATTCTCGCCATCAAAACGCTGTACTAGCAGTGACACAGAAGTAGCGCTCATAGAGACTTCGAACGAAACATACTAGCACAGGAGGCTCATTCCTGAGTCTGCAGGGATCGTTTTTAAGAAATCTTGTAGGCCAAAAACTACTTTACTTGACTATTCTTGCATTATTTCACCCACCAGCATTGCCATTTATCCCCAAAATGCCATCCATAACATGCAAGTAAAATCACTACCAGAGAGGAGCCCTGAAACTTACAGTCTGCCCCCAGTTTCCGACTTAATTTCCGATGGTGAAAGGTACGTGGTGTTCCAGAGGCATAGTTAATGAAGAGCAAATGCAGCCCCTAGCGAAGGCCTTCAGCCCACATTCATCATGAATTCAATTTCCCCCGTGCACGTACAGAGAGTATCTGGAATCATTACAACACAACTAGCAGGCATCCCCTGCTCATAAATAAGCCTGTTAATTGACCTGTCATAGCTAATTGCTGCAGGGGATAAGAGACTAGTGTAAGTGTTGATTTAAAAAGAAACGAATTGGGCTCTAGGTTTGCATGTGTTTGGTTGTAATAGTGTTCATGCAGGTAAATCCATAAAACAAGGTAGAAATATATATTAAAAGAGTAAAGTGTGTGTGTTTGCGTACGGACAGTTGCAAATCTTGGGTGTGTTACAGAGCTATTCATCATCAGCCTTGAGTGTGTGTGTGTGTGTGTGTGTGTGTGTGTGTGTGTGTGTGTGTGTGTGTGTGTGTGCTTGTGGGTGTGCATGTGCGTGTGAATGGGACCAGGGCAAGAATCGACCCAACTGGTCCTCCTGCCACAGCACACGGCCAGAGAAAGAGATAAGCAGAGTGAGAAAAAAAGGCGTAAACAGAAATAGATGGAGAAACACACACAGGAGGATGGAGGCGCGCAAAACAAAACCCATCAGCATTTTTTGCCCCCAATTTTTCGCCCTCTCTGTTGGGTTGTTAAACTTGCTAAAGTACACACATGTGCACACACACTTACAAATAGACACAGTGGTGAGAGAGAAAGCGTTGGGTCCATTCGGAGAGGAGTACTGAGTCATAAAGTTTACTCGGCCACATCCCAACAGAGCAGAGCTAACTGCAAGCGCAGCTGCCACAGAGCCGAAGGGACCTCAATGATGTGGCAACAGACACCGCTCAAACAAGCGTTGCCCCTGTTATGTTTCCCAGACCATTTTCTTCCACTATTGACTGAAAGTGTACAGTGAACTTAAACTTCTGGTGAACTTAAACAAGAAAAAAATCATAGTTCAGCTCAAAGTAGAGAAGGTTGTTTCCCTCAAGCTCAATTTGAGCTTGGTCCGAATTTTTAACATAAGTCATAAAATATCCCAGTTGTCTCATTTATGGTTTCCAATGGTTTCTTATCCCAAGTCGCACATGTCTAATCAAACTGTATTCATGCAAAATGTACAAAATTTCGCACAATAACTCAAGCCCACACTTCTCAGTAATATCCTGTATGCACCGATCTTACTTTCATCCCTCGCAGCAACGCTTTTGATACCGAACTCAATAATTTGCTCGGATCGGATATCAGTGCCCTCTTTTACATTTCACTTTAAAACCTGAATACCTTGTGAAAAAGACTAGGCTTACATATTTTTTTAAGTATTGCTGTAATTAAACATCTCTTCTTGCAGAACAACTTAACGCCCCAAGTTTATTGTGGAGACATAGATTCCATCAAAATATTTTGCAGACGGGGAATATGATTTAGTGATTGTTCACATTTAGCTGAAACCTTCTTAAACCTTCTTTTTTAGTCTATGTTATTGTTAAATTAGATGTAACAATGTGGCTCCACGTGCACACTATTTGGATCTTTCAAATCTGTGTGAAACCTGTGTAATACACACCTGAGTGCATCGGCTTGCTGCTGACATTCAGCAGAAAATGAGCTGAATGTTCATTCAAAGGCTCTCATTTATCAATATTCCCCTAGGTGCTAAAATGCCAAAATACTATACCCACATTTAATAAATAAAAATAAATTCACCCAAGTCACCCATTTAAACATTTGGGTTTGATTTATATCTATCAGATTTTCCAATACATTAATATCTGTTACTTTTTTTCACAAATCTACCCGGCTTGATGAATAATAATTCATTCAAGCCAGAGGAGTGCTTAAGTTATTTTTCTAAACTTCTAAACTTCTAAAAAATTTGTGCCTATTTTTTATTTTCTAATGATGTTGATATTCTGCCTCCAACTGGTGGGCAATAATTCAATAATATGTCAATGGAATCATATCGTCATATCATGTTTTGAGAAATATGTAGTACATTTTGCCAACATTCTCCCAGCAATACTTCCACTAAGGAACAGAAAATATATTTTGGATAAGTTAACTTTGTTTTGGAATAATTCTGGGCCCTCAAACACAAATCTAAATTCAATTGACATTCTGCGGCTCTTTGGAGCTTCAAATTTCACCGTGGAGAATTTCCTGTGAAATATTAATCAAATTCCAAGTAGAGTTTGAAGCTTTATTCTTCTTGATTTACCTTGATTCTCAACAGTCACCCGAGTAAAAAAAAAAAAACCCTGTCTCTACCTCCTTGAGGAGAGGCCTCCCTCTCGGGGGAAAGTCTCAGTAGAGGAAATGTCTCAGAGATGAGAGAGATGGCAGAAAGAAAAGGAATAGAGTGAGTGTATGAGCATACAACTCCATGTATTCCTTCTTCTTAGAGCAAGACAAAGCAGACCTGACAATGCTGTTGAAACGTGGTGCAAATCATCCCTCAAGAGACCATCGCTTCAGGCGGATTTAAATTTAGAGGTTGAGGTCTTTCAACATCAAGCAGCCGACAAAACAGTCGGCCAGGTCACACCTTTAGGCCAAGTTATGCAATATATACCAGACGCTTTGTATTGCAAGTGTGCCGGGTGAGCTGATTTAGGAAACACAAGCTCTTAGGTTACATCCTCTCGTCTGTTCTACGCATTGCATATCTGTAACGGCGGATAAAATATTAATATGAAAGTAAAACTACTGAAATGCTGTTTTGTTGTTTGTATGCCTGCGCTGGGAGAAGAAGGTAATTTGCGAGGCCATTACCTGGAAGGGTCCGCTGGGGCTGATGTCGAAGAACGCTTTCCTCCACTCGGGGCCCTGATGACCAGACTTCATCCACACCACCGAATCCACAGAGGCAATGCTTCTCACCCTCAGAAGAACGTTGAGAGTGCCTGAAAAGAATATGCACAAATTAAGTCCCACAGGCACACAGGCACACACAAACACAAACAAACAAACAGAACACATCATTAGAAAACTGTCAGCGAACTTGAAAATGATTTGTGCCACAGTGAACAAGTACGTTGACGTAATCCAATATGCAACTGGCCTAACGATCGTGTGTGTCAACCCTTTTTTACATTAATATAGGTAACTAACTACCGCTCCCACTGTGCCTACAAATAATGCAAGTTTACAGTACTGAGAGAAACAGAGAAACTACTGTAAGCTCTGTTCAGTCATTTCTATTTGCACAAATTCATCAACCATTACCAAATATTTAGCTTATGACCATTAAACAGAACCCCCCCCCCCCCCCCCTCCCCCCACAAAGCTAGTGTTTGAGCACCATATACTTCGACTTATATAAAATTCTATAAGCAATAACATGGCTGTGCCGTGGACCACACATAATCCATATAGTAAATGTAAACAAGTGCATTACATAGTCCTTATACTGGGGCAAAGCTCTAAGGTCAGATGTGTGAGGATGACATTTGAGTAGAAATGAAATGTGCGGCCTCTCGGTGGCGTCTGGAGCTCTACATTGACAGTCCAGTGGAAAGTTGTATTTTGCACAATGTAGGAAAAGAACAGCAGCGATGAGGGAGGAAGAGGTAAAGTCAGACAGAGGTGATGATGGAGAGAGGTTGCTGTTAATCAACCATATTCACTTAAGTGCATCTTGGTGTTTGGTTTAAATAAGCACATTTAAAAAAAAAACACTTGTGAGAACACCTGGAAAAAATGACATAAAAATCAATTGTCTGGGATCCAGAGGAATAAACCAGCGAGAATGGCATAATTTTAGCCCTAAGGAAGTGATGACAAATAGTCCCTCTCTCTCTCTCTCTCTCTCTCTCTCTACGTCTCTCAGGTCTCTAAGGTGTGAGAGAGACATTCATCTTCTTAATGACCCTCAGCCAGTCCCTAATTGGAGCATTAACCAACCACCAGTCTCTTAAATAAATACACAGTGTATCCGTGTGTTATACTGTACACAAAACATTTAAATAAGCAACAGAACGGCACCTTCCTGCTCTGTCACCTAAAAGGTGTAACTAAGGAAAATGTAATGTTAATGGGGCAAACAGTGAAGTTAAATACCATGAAGGCAGCATCTGTATGTGGTTAAGAGAGAGAGGCAGTGTGAAGCAACCTGTCAATTCAGGTAGAAACACTCTTCTTAATTAGCCTTTGACATTTTATTTATATAATAAATTTAGAAATGTGTTTGGCGTATACGGTTTCCAATGTACATGCACACTTGTTTATTGAACCATCAAATTAATATATCCGTTGAAAGATTAACTTGAATTTTTCAAAGCCAATGGATTTCAGGCTACTCTTAGTATGTTATAGACATTGTGAAAAAACTTCATTTTAGAATACTTTTCCTTGTTCCATGCATTTATTTTTGTGTATAGTACATGTACACAACACATACAAAGGCATTTAAATACACATTTCATGCAAACAGCAAGCTTAGCATGAAGCCAGAAAACATCTGGTCATCACTGTAGGATCACAGGACACAGGGGTTGATTCTTGTTGATTACAGGTGCTGGTAGGTGTATCTTGTTACTTTTCGTGGTGTTGCGTCGTCTTTATGCTAAGCTTGGTTAACTGGCTGCTGATTTCTCATTAAACAGACCTGTGACATTTTTTTATTATTCTCCCTATCTAACTCTCTAAGCAAATGTGCTAATTTTCCTTAACTGTCAGACTTTGGATTCAACACTAAGAGAATTTAGTGAGATTGTCTGGTTTTTGGTTCGTGCTCCGTGCCGGTAACAAAAGAAAAATGCTTGTGATAAAAACAATGTACTTATGGCGCAGCTAGAACAAGGCCAACTGTTGGTCACATTAACTTGGAAAGGTTATGGGCAGCACTGTAGCTGCATAATGGAGAGAAACACCGGCTAATGCTGCTGTAGCCTACTTTCACCTGTTAAGCCCACTCTCTCATTCTCCACCGATCTGAGTCTCATTGTCTCCTTCCTCGCTCACCACACATTTCTTCTCTCTTTCCCTATCGTTGTTGCCCGCTAACCATCACCACCGCCACACACGCACACACAGGCACACACACAGCCGAGGGAAGAGGACTCTGATAAGCAGTCTATTGATTGGAGGTAAAGCAGAGTGTTTTGCTATGACAGACAGAAAAGGCACAGCTCTATCAAGGCTATTTGTCTGCAGAATTGTGGGTGTGGAGGACAGCGGAGACGCTAAGCCACACAAACACACGCACACATGCGCGCGCGCACACACACACACACACACACACACACACACACACACACACACACACACACACACACACACACACACACACACACACACACACACAGCTATACTAATCAGTCAAATCAGTCGTGTCTTTCTTTTGATAATTAGAAGTAGGTCCACATTGGATTGCTACTCCCTTGGTCCCTGATCCCTTATCTATCACTAAGTAGGGGTCGAGTCCTCTCTGTCTCTGCTTCTACTCTTGGTTGGACTCAGAGCCAAAACTATACTAAGCTTTGCACTATGGTCTGTCTTTTGGCTCCTGCCCACTAACGACACACCACTCTACTCCACTCCTCCGCTCTCTTCACTGGCTACCGGTGGCTGCCCGAATCCACTTCAAAACATTGGTGCTCACGTACCATGCTGTGAATGGATCGGGTCCAGCTTACATCCAGGACATGGTCAAACCCGACATCCCGACCCGCACTCTCCGCTCTGCATCTGCAAAACTGCTCGATCCTCCCTCACTGGGAGCAAAGATCACGTCTCTTCGCTGTCCTTGCTCCGAAATGGTGGAACGAGCTCTCTGAAGACACCAGGACCGCAGAGAGCCTTCACATCTCTCTACCTTGACTAAAAATACTAACCAATTGTAGCTTAAATTGTACTTATAATGGCTCTTATCTATAGCAAGTTGTACATTTTGGGTTTCTATCCTTATGGTTGAAATTTTCTTTGG
Source organism: Gasterosteus aculeatus (assembly GCF_964276395.1). Taxonomy (NCBI): domain Eukaryota; kingdom Metazoa; phylum Chordata; class Actinopteri; order Perciformes; family Gasterosteidae; genus Gasterosteus; species Gasterosteus aculeatus. The sequence goes on along the minus strand of NC_135700.1, from coordinate 16,281,635 downwards.
AGAAAAGCGTCAGCTAAATGACATGTGATGTAACAAACAAAAAGAAAAAAATATATATATATCTTAGTGAATAACTCATTCAGGAGCCAGAGAGTAGGAACTAATTCAGAGTTACTTAATCCCTATTCATTACCTTGATGTATATATACACACACATCTCGTTCGTTTCAAGGCTCTGCCCTGAAAATAATCCAGAGATTCCAAGTAAGCCAGTGTTGTCTAAAATACTACTCAATGCCAACAAAACTAATTAAATGTTTTTTTGTTGCGGCCAGCAAGCCCAGAGAGAAACCCATTAAGGTGAACAACATATCACACGGGAAGGTCTTTATTTGCACATCTAAAATCCAAACTAAAGAGCTTTGTGCTCCTTTTCTCGTTTCGCACTTTAACGTTTCATATTCACATAACCTTGTGATAAATCTGCTAGACCGCACTGTACAGTGGGTCGAAAGACACATATTTGAAAAGCTTTTCTAAAAAAATAAATTGTGTCAAAGTATCTAAATGCTTTCAACATATGAAGCCCTTTTAACACTTTACAGTACTTTAACACTTTAGAACGGAGTACATTCAAACTAGCTGGAGTGCTTCGGCATGAAGCGCATCCTCTCACTATACTTCTGAACATTAACAAGACGATTGCCTCTCCTGCAGCTCTCTGTTATAGTTGTTTTTATTAATCTCCCTTCTTTGCCTCATACTGCTTCTGTATTTTTCCTACCAACATTTCTCTCTCCACCTCTTCATTAAGCCTCCCTTTTCCTTTCCACGGCTGGCCCATCCTCACCTCCCCCTCCCCGTTTCATTCCTCCTCTCACTGACTTATCCTTATCTTGTCTCTTTTCGTCATTAAGAGCCACATTGTGTCTCCTTGCAGGAGTGTGAGCTCTGCCGAGGTAAGGCAATTAAAGTGACAACAGATTGGAATAGACCTGGAGAACAACAAAGTAAATTGAGGCAGGGTTTGTAGCAGAGGTGCGCGTGACTGGTAGCAGAATGGACTAATCGTGAGCATGCACTGTGGGACTGATCTATTGGCTCTGTGCTGTGCAATGAAACCACCACGAGACTGACTTGACTGAGAAATGCTTAAATAAGTGCTCTAGTGGTGCACATTACACACAAAGTGCTTTAAATCGGGACACGCAGAAATCTGTTGCAAGAGATTGAGAGAAGAGAGATCAATCAAGCATACTCTTGTAACGGTATACGGTAAGGTTGCACAGCCATACATGCATCCGTAATCTGTACCAGTTTGTCCTATTCAGGGTCGCAATCCCGGCTGACACGGGGCTACAGTGTCCATGGCGTCACGGGGCTGCCACATAGATTGACAACCATTCACGCGCACGCTCACACCTACGGGAACATTTTTTAGTCATCAATTAAGCAAATCTGCTTGTTTGTGGACCTTTGGAAAAATGGAGCACCTGGAGAATGGGAATCAGGGATAACATGCAAATTCAGTGATGGGGGCCTGCAAGCCCGGGATTGAACCAAAGCCCCTTGCAGAAGTACAGTATTGGGTCAGTATCAATTTTGAGGCGTGTTTGTAGGCGTAGAGTCTGAAATCACCACAAGAATCGGCAAGCAGCTCAAACCTATAACAGCAACCCAGGCCGTGCATGAAGGATTGACCCTGAAGTGCATGTGCCAGATAAAGTCCTCCCCTCTTGAGGGACTCCGTGTGAACAACCATCCCCCGCGGACGTCCTTTGCCAGGTTCTAAAGCTTTAATGTTAAAGCGCCTCATCCAATATGAGACAAATCAGTTGTTAAAATGTCATTAAGGTGCAATAGAAAAAGTTATTTTCTCTCATTTCTACAGTTAAGTATATGTTACCTACACGTATCTGGGTATGAACACATATGCACAGACAAGCCTTGTGCCCTTCTATATGACCTCCTTTGGAGATAGGACAGGTCTGAATATAACAAATGTTACAGTAAAGTCAGCATGCTGGGGCTATGGACATAAATCAACAAGTTGTATTTGTGTGTGAAGACAAAACAGGTTTTTACCTTGATGTATTAGGAGCTTTTACTTTTTAATGTGTTTTGGGGGAAATACAGGCATGTGTATCCAGTATGCTTACGTGTGTGTATGAGTGTGTGTGTGTGTGTGTGTGTGTGTGTGTGTGTGTGTGAGAGACGTTTGTGTGCAGGTGTGTATGGTACAAGACGTATGCATTCTAGTTGTGTGACCGAGCATATTATGATGAACAGCTCCCCCCAAATGACTGATTGTGTCGTGTCACTGCCATAAATCACACACCCACTGCCCCCTTCAGCCACCTCCAAACACACCACGGCACAAGCAGAAACCTACAAACAGAACTTTGATAACACCCCACTTTCTCTCTCTCTCTCTCTCTCTCTCTCTCTCTCTTAGAATTCAGCTTTTGACAGAAGCAAAGAGGAAAGTCACGACACTGCCACCGAGGGCGAGCATGCTCTCTGCTGTGCGTCTAATGCACACAAGTTTCTGTGTGAGTGCAATTCTCAGCCAAAGTACTCACCAATATGTTTTCCCTTCATGTGGTAGTAGAAAGAGACACAGTATGGGACTCTGCCGGAGCCCTTGGGGCCCCTGACTGAGCTCACATTAAAAAGTGGAGAAAGCAGACGGGCCTTGTCCCCCTGAAGACGTGGAAATGACGTTTCGATGTACATGTAGTACCCTGAAACCAACAAGACAACACTGTGATTATGATGTTTCGCAATACTGTGACTACAATACACAACGTGAACCTTCAAACAAGATGATCCCTCCGATACTTCTTACCTTCCTTGCTTCCACTGCGGTCGGTGTCGGGGCCCGTGTTTGCAGATCGCTTGGGATTCCGTGTCAGATGGTTCTGTCTCGTCCAATCAAAGATATCACTTCGGTCTTGAGAGAAACCACAAATCCTTTCGTTCTCAAAACCACACACATGGTCTGGAATCGAGAGCGAAAAAAAAAGAAGAAGAAATAGTTAACCTTTAATCTATGACATGTCCGGCAGTTGACGTTACAAACTAAAGGTGACGTAATCTATTATTTTTGTAACCTCTATTAGCAGGAATTGAATGGTGATATATATATAAGCATATGCATATCAGCCTCTGAAATGTGCTCTTGGAATATGAAGATCAGACAGCCAAGCAATCACTGACATAGTGACAATGTAGGAGGCAGAGTGTATAATATGAAACTTTAAGTGGATTTCACATACGGTATTATGCATATTCTGATGCATGACTCCCACATGCAGAACATTTTAAAGTAACCATAATTAGGTTAGGTTGCGTCAAAAGGAAAAAAGAGAACAAAGTATAGTATAAAAAAAGACAACCTCAACCAAAGGTTTTAAAAAAACAAACAAAAAAAGTCACATTACACAGGTGAAGAGATCTGGGGAAAGCTCTTGACCTATTGAACCCTGGTTTGCACTTTAGATTGTTTCTCAGCCTTTTTGACACCTTAGGGATGGTAAGAAAAATATCTCCTTCTAACTTAAATAAAATTAAAGTCAGTACGTAATAGTTTTACAACTTCTCTAAATGTGTAAAGTGGGGGATTATATACAGTACCAGTCAAAAGTTTGGACACCTTCTCTCATTCAACCCTAAAGTGTTTGACTGGTTTTGCACATGAGTAAGTATGAGCGGTTTATAAATCTCTTTTCAAGAAGCTCAGCAAAAGCGTAGCGGACATATTGTGAAGTCTGAGAACCTTTTTCCTCATGAATCTCATTGTGTGAGCTGAGACTTATCATTAACAGTTGTGGAGGGATCTGTATCTGCATCCCTGTCACAACAAATCTTTGATCAAATGCACCCTCACATGACAAAGAATTATTCCCTCTCCACAGGAAGTCCGATTTTTGATATTGCCACGCAAATTTATTTTTTTGCAAGCCATCAGGGAGGGAATTTTGCATTATATCTTGTTAGATAGAGGGGTATTTTTCTCTGTTGTGGTCCCCTTCATTAGTCCATCAGGAAAGCTCGACCATTATCAGAGACTCACCAAACTACCACAGCTATTAAAGCCGACAGATTCTGCGAAAGCTTCCCGGAATCTCGCACACTCATGAGCATGTTGTGTGTGTCCTTCTTTGTGTCGGGGAGCTAATCTATGACTATTCACACCTTTCTCCATCCACTATATGTGCTTCATTCAATTTGCACTGTTGTTCTCTGAGTCTGTTTCTCCAATCTGCTGTGGTTTTAATTGCCTCACCCTGGCGGAGCCAACTGACACTCCGGCCAGAAAAACGCAACGTGTCTCTTAATGAAGAAAATAGACAAGATGCAATTGACTGAGAAAGACGGGAGAGGATGAGAGGTGTGTTGAGAGCAACACAGTGACACAATGAGAGGGGCGGCTAAAAAGGAGGGACATATTTCAGGTGACGTACATTGATGCTAAAATAGTTTTAACATAGTTCCATCAAGTCCGTGAGCCTGAAAACCAATCAAGTTTTAGTAACAAGCCCCAAATCCTCTAATCCTGGAAACTCTTTGATGCAATTTGAATGTCAGGGGCCTGCTCCCAGACATCGCTTGCCTTCTCTCATCCTACTGTTACCTCACTCTCATCCTTAGCAGGATTTGATCAAGGCCAAGACGGGTTCATGAAACATGTCACAATACTGTGAAAAGTAGAACGGTTGAAGCGCAAAAGGAAGGCAGAAGTCTCACCTGAAGGCCTTGGGTAGGTGTAGGCTGAAAGACAATAACGGTGAAACACTCAGATGTGCGCAATCCACTTGTACATATTTTGTAAAAATCGAGACGGACATGTGAGATAATGACCTCAGAAAACAGGTTTTCTAAAATAGTGTTGAACAAGACTCACGTTCAGAGTACTGTATGATGCGGCTGACGAAGTCTCCAGTGCTGTAGGTGGTGATGGGGGAAAGCCTGACCTCGTACGACAGAGGGATTTTCAGGTCTGATATGGTGTGAGATATCAGCACACCCGGCTCTGGCTCCTTGCCCTTGAGGTCTATCTGCTTCCAGAGCACATTCTGCTTGTTCTAGATGAGTACAGGTGAAGATATCCAAGAGCAGGGAACATAAAATGTTAAATTGCACACTCACAAATATACACAAATCTGCAAAAACATAACAACAAAAAAGCAGTAGAAAGACAAATTCACAAAAAAAAAGCAGAGAATCCGGCAGAGAAGCAGAAACCCTAAGAAGTTGCACAGTGTCAACAGCGTCAGGCACAGCTCCCATCTTTTCTCATTGCTTAATATCATCCTCAATCTCACCCGTATACTTTATGTTTGTGTGCTCAGGGGAGGACGGAAGTCAATCGGAGTTGGGCGTGCTGAGAAAATGTCAGCGTCTAGAATGAAGTGATTGTAAATGCTACGCAACATTTTTGTTTTCATTTAATTTGATAGGCAACAATAATTTATATCTAATGGTTATTCCCTGGCACCACTTGTATTAAAGATCACATTTTCCTTGGAAAGAAATACTGTCCGCTCAGATTTGATGATCCACTGATCCACTGATAACAGATATTTATTTGTGTGGTAGAAGCAACAATAATTCATTTACATGCATCATTTTTGTAACTATGTCTTCATCTCCATTTACTTTCCTGTATCGCTGCAAATTTGCGTACATTATGATTTATAGTCAATAGAATGTCTCTTTGGTTCTGGGCGTATAGCCAGTCAACTTCAAGACTTGGATTGTACTTTTCTAGGACTGCGTGCATTTCCAATCTTGCCTTTTATCTAAAGCTATACAGCTGTCAAAATAATAATTTGCAACCTTTCCAGGAAATACCTCAAGGCAAGCGTAGGCTATGTAAATATTATTGTAATTGTAGAAATTAAAAAACTATTTCTTTCACAGTAAGTGATAAATCCACAGTGTCTAATTAGCTATGCATTAAAGGAACTAATATACAAATGCTAATGATGTTAATCCATTTCAAACGTTGTCTTAACTAATTTTCTTAGTTGTTGTGTATGAACAACAGATTATTTTACAGAACAATCTGAACAATATGCGATAGATTTCTCCTATCTTCTGCACCTTTAAGTTTTTTTGTTTTTTTTTTGTAAGCGGCACATTTAATAGAGCTATTACTGTGTTATTCCACCCACGGAGAGAAGGATCCATTAGCTGTGTATCTGCCTCTGATCCCAGCTACTTAAAGACCTGACAGTGAGCTCAATCTAATGCATTAGGTCAGCCACTCCACAATAACACGTTTGTACACCCACAGCATGCCATTATCAGGTAATGCATAAAGCAGAAGTGTGTGTGTGTGTGTGTGTGTGTGTGTACTTGTGTGTGTGATAAATGTCTACAGCAAAGAGCCGCAATGAAAGTTGGATTCAAAAGCAGATAGATGGAAAAAATGTAAAAAGCATCATAACGGTAAATAAAGTTTAGATTTTGTGGGATGACTATGCAAAAAAAAATATGAAATGCGGTTGATCTTGAATTGCTTCAGTAATTGATGTGACCGGAGGTGAAATCTGCTTTTTTGTGTGAAAGTCCCATTAAATGTTGACTCATTGCCACAAATTGAAGTTAGGCTGAGCAGATCATTTTAGTTGACGAGGCCATGGTGACTTCTGCCCAGGCTGCAAAGAATTAAGTACGACTCAAATGATGCATGTCCCAAATGACAAGTTTATGCTGGGCAACATACTTGGAATCAGCTCCTTCCTTCCTCACCAGGCCGTATGTCACTAATGGCTCTTTCATCTTCTTTTCTCAACTGCCATTCGGTCTGTTAACCTTTTTTAAATCCTCCAACTTTTCACTCTCTCTTGCGAGTCATGTAACATCCTTTTCAATGCAAGCACAATTATCCAAACCATCAAATCCACAAAGAGGAATCTTCCCGTACCCTTTGTGATGTTGCTGTAAGCACTAAGGTTCTGCAGGATGGGACCTGGCCTGCAACCTGGAATCGTGTTTGATTGTATTGTAGGTGGTGTGTTGTTGGAATGTTTGGTCGATCAGGTATTGTACCAACTGAAATATTACTCTGGTTAGCCCCATCAGGTAAGTGGGAGTTCAGAGAGAAGTGACTTGTTAAATGACTTTGTGGCAGTGTGTTGTATAAAAAGGACACTTAATTTTCCAATGAAAAGGCAGCAAAGCAAATCGTTTGGTTTAAGAGAAAATCATATCCAAAAAAGGTCAGAGAGTTCAATTTATCCAACAGCAATGTGTCATTTTTAAGTTTTCTATAGTGAAGTCTTGGATCACTAGATATTTGTGTTATTATTACATGTCTGATATTAAGGAAAAAAGCCTTTCAAAAAAGTATAGTATAGTAAAAGTAGAGTATTCAAAGCTCAATGTGGATATCTTCTGTCTTTGAGGGAAAAGTGCTATTATGGGGACAAAAAAGGCAAATTGCGGATATTCCTTCCACTTATTGGTTCAACCTTGATTTAACTACACAATGTAAAAGAGAGGCCATTTGTATCAAAAGCAGAAAAGGCTTTGAAAGAAAGCGGATTGGAACTTATTGAAATATGCGACTGACATATAATCTGCGGTGCTCGGTGGTATTAATCCGAGCATTTGATTAATACAGGACTACTACCACCTGTATTTATGTTCTTACTTCAGGACAGCTCATTCATCAAATACATTTTTTTACATTGCGCAACCTTTTTTTCATTGTTCACAAATGCACTAATACTGACTGCTTCCAGTTTATCTTATCTGCTCTGGAAGATGTTGGCTCGGATGTTCAGTTTCCAAATGAACTACAGTACATTATCTACACAATATATATATATATATATATAAACATTTACACACAGCTTGTACAGCGTAGGCATAATTATGTGAAATGTAGCAGAAAAGAAGCGCTATGCTCATGTAATATGTATAGCGTGTGTGTTAGCAGGGAGAGACGAGTTAATAACACTGAGGAGTCAGAGCTTTAGAAGTAAGCAGAGCGCGTGGACAGGGTCTGCGTGCACACATACAAATGTGCACATGCGTGCTTTGGTTGTAGTTCCAGTGTGTGGGACATAACCGATGAATAAACTAGGTTGAAAGTATACAAAAAAAAACCCCAAAAACATATACAGTTTGTGGACAAAAAGATAAAAAGGTGCTGAAGTGTGCACTTCGGAAGCTTCAATTGCAGGCGAATGACTCATTCTCTCTGCTTCCCTCATTAGGTCAGTGAACAGAGAGGATGTGTTTGCATGTGAGTGACAGGGAGTGACCGGGGTGAAAAATATATATTGTGTGTACAAAAAGGATCTATATACAAGGAGACAGTCAAAAGACCGGAGTGAGCGAGTGATATTTTAATAGGGAGAAACGTGTTTGGTTGATAGACTGATGGACGGAGGTCCAATCAAAGTAAGTCCATTTTTCTATTATCCTCCCTTTTATGATTGATCACCAGTTGACTGATTTGGGCCGTGTGTACATTAACGAGCCACGTGTGTACTGTGTTTCTTACGATTATCTGTGCTTGCATAAGCACATGCACTCTAACTTTATGTGTATACGTTTATGCATAGTGGGGTTGGTCACATGAATTATTCATTAATTTGATTTAATATACAACTCTAATTCATCATGGATATTTTTAATTTCTCATATATATGATAATAGGGGTGTGTGTTTAAACAGTTTGTTTGACAGTGTCTCTGAACAGAAACAACCTGGTTGTTCAGATGTGTAGTTAAAACCTAAAGGCAGGTCAGCTGCCTGCCACACTGCTTCAGTGATATTCTAAATACACAACTCCATAGCTGCAGGTCGACAAGAGGCCGATATGGCGATGATGTGATAAGATCGAGAAATAGGAAAGGAAAGAAAGGTGTGCAAAAGCAATGAGGATGATAGTGTGTGTATATTGTAGCGTGTCTCTGAGGTATATGTAGACAATGTGTACACTATATATATATATATATATATATATATATATATATATATATATATTGGGATTTGTGTCAAGAGGGACAAGCGCATGTAATTGTGAGAGAATCTGGTCGTTTTTCAAAATAAAATATGATTTAGAAAATATTTATTAACTTAAAGAAAAGAGGTGAGTAGGTGCACATTTGCCTGCCACTAGAAGGGTTTTGGTTACAAAAACATATTGTGTTCATCCCAGTCCTTTATGAATCTACTTTATAACTGCTTGGAGGGATAAGGGAAGAGGAGCGGAGTGTCTGTTGAGTTCGGAGATCGAAGTCACAGGCTGAGCTAAACACTCCCAGACACGGTGCACAGTGCGTTCTATACTAGGCAAATATCATTTGTACAGTTGGTATTCTGACTGTTTGGGAGGGATCAACAATGACTGCACAAACAGCATGGCGGTCAAATCCCACGGATGACGTGAGGCAACAATTCTGCCGCACATTCATAACTTCATAAAATGATATCAGGTTAATTATTGGGTATTGCACACTTTTTACAGAAGCTTCAACTGCTGTCTTTTATGTTTGAATACTGTATTAGTCAAAGGTTTGTACATATTTTCTCATTCAATTCAGTAAGAAAGTGTGTCCAAACTTGTGACTGTACTGATACATTGCACTAACTGGTCCACGTTTTTGTATTTGTTTGATGTTAAGATGTTTTAAATTCTGGACGGGTCAGAATTAATGTTGCATAGACCTGAGATAAGTTCAATGTATTAATGAATAACTCTAAAGACGGACAATTTCCTATGACAAGGCGCTGATAGCATATAGAAAAAAGGGAATGAAAGTGCTCGTTTACAAAACTGTTTGGTTTACAGGCTGAGGGGAACAAAAGGTGAGCGAGGGCGGCTTGATGAAAGGAAGGAAGGCTTGTGAATGTTGGTGATTCCTACACAGGGATACCCCCTGCAGGGAGAGCAAAACCTAATGAAGAAGCGTAAATGGCAATTTCACAGCCCACCAATGAGTCATGGAGCAAATCACGTAGCCTAAGCTTAAGTGAATACAAATCCATATATTTCTGGATATACAGTACATATACACACATACAGTGTATATAGACATACAGGCAAAAACCTGATTTATTTAAACAAGAACAATAGAGACACAACCGTTACTTATCAATGAAAAGCAGATGGCCACACTTTAAGCATTGAGCAAAAGTCGGCATGTACCACGAGGACCGCTACTCCAAATGAACTCATCCGTCTACTGTATTCCCCCCTGTGTCTTCCCGTCTCCCCCGAGATCTCTACATCACTTTATATGTGCTAAAAAGATGGCGTCAAGGCGTTAAGGAGATGCGCCGGGATGAGTGTTGCAGAAATAGATGGGTTGTGAAATTGACACGGTATTACATTTGCTGTTCTCATACTCTATTTAATAGTCGAGAGGACCAGTGAGATTCACTGTAATCTTTAATTTGCATCTTATTTCTCTCACAGTCCCGCTTTATTTTGAGTTCCAGCCTTTTGCTTTGTCTTTAGTTTAGTCACTCTTCATTGCATTTTTAAAGGTATGTGGGTTAAAACCTTGAAATTAACAACATTTATGAAGTCTTAAACTGCCACTTATTGCAATTTGTTATTTAATACTGTTACCATAATAAGCCATAATTCTCAGCACTATTTCAGTTCCCACGTCTCACCAAACATTGAATGACATTAAGTTGCAACACTTAAGTGCCGGAAAAGCTAAAAGGCCCGAGAGAGAGACGAGCACAAGTGGAAGCAAGACACACTGAGGAGAAATGGTGGATAAAACAGAGCTGTGAGTAAAAGATATAGTACAAAAGGTGAGGGAACAGGAGAGAGGTAACGTGAATGTTTTCAGAGAGCTGAGCCATGCAATCAAATGTGCATCTTAAGAAGGCCGGTGCTAATTTCCTGTCTCCCTTTAGAGTCTCACTTAATGAGGTAAGCAGCCAAGTCTTAAAGTAGGAGGGGAACTAACTATTCATCCGCACAAAAGCAAGCTGGCAGACCCTGCATTCCCTCTGTTTAACTGTCTCATACATGCACGCACGCAAGTATAAACATACACACGCGCACGCAGACACACACGCACACGCACGCACACCAACCCCCAGCCAGTTCTGTATAATTCACTATTATCCTTGCTGTCTTCTGACTCAAAGCCAGTAATCTATGAATAGATGTTTGAAAAAAAAAAAAAAAAATAGAGGGTAGCCTGAGGTTGCTCTCCTACTGAGGACAAAGGTTTCAAACTCTGGAAAGGGCTCCGAAACGGATTCCAGAGTGGATCTGGTTGGAGAAATGACCTAAACATAAACATATAATTTAGGTTATATCTTTACATGTATGCATACGTGTGTCCAAAGGCTTGTGTGCATGTGTACCAGTCCTTTCTCCGGTTTGCAGGTTTGTTCTTTGTGCTGGATTAGCATACCTTGCGGACATTAATCCAGTAGCCTATGATGCGATCCGTAGCCTCGGGATCTTTCTGTGTCCACTGCAGGTTGTAGGAATAGTTGTTTCCTTTTAGAATTCGCACTGGATTCGGTGTGTCGAAGTAGAACTCAGCGTTGTAAGGTTGTGCTGTGGGATGGGGGAGGGGAGAGAGAGAGAGAGAGAGAGAGAGAGCTAAATATCAGTAGCGAGTGATACAGAACAGGAGATAACTGCGTCGTTGAATATGACTATAACTCAGGTTCGTTCACTCACCAGAGACGTTAAACGTGCACGTTGACGTCCCCGCGTTATTGCTGACTCGGCACTCATAAGAGCCATTGTTTGTAGGTTCCAGTTTAAACTTCAGCTCAGGCATCTCCTTCAGGTCAGCCATGGGCATGCGGATGGCGTCGCCGTTACGGAACCAACGGATGTCTGTTAGGCGGGGCGGGTTCGAACGCAAGATGTTACACCTCAGGGTGACCATCTGAGAGTTCCTCGATCGCGCATCCTGGAAGACCGGGTCCAGTATTGGAGGGACTGCAGACACAGAAGATTTAAGATTCAAGCTTTAGTGCCTTTCCAATATGTCAATCATCTATATCACGTTATAATGTCTCTTTTTTTCTTTTTATTCTCTGCAGGTTGAATTTCATCACACCAGATCAAAACATTCAAGTTTTGACAAATAATCCGACAGGAACTTTTAGCGCCACAAGGAACGAGGCATTTCACCTGGGCACACTCGCGTCCCTGCTGCTAACCCATCCCAAGCAGCTGTAATTAAACTGTCAGCTGCAATGTGTGGCTCTGCTGGTAATGACTGACTAGCTGTTGTTGCCCCCGGGTCAGACAGGACACAAGTCAGCCAAATGACTCTACCACAAATCATCAGCCAGCTAGTTCACCCCTGGCTAATCATGTGGATAATCGACAAGATGCTAATGTTGCTATCGCCGTAATAACAGTGATGAGATCCGGCGTTAAGGCCCCCTGAGGTGAGGCAGCACGACTACAGTCCCTTATGAATCAACTTTATCAGACACAGATGTGTAATTACAGTGTAATCTGTGTTATGCCTCTAATTTAGACGGGCAGGCCCGTGGATGAGCTGCATGTACAGTCGGGATGAGAGTAGAAAAACAGAAAGATAACACAAGGAGCAGCAGGGAACGCTGGAAACGAGTGTCTGATCTTAACCATACCAGCAGTAATGAAACCATGAGACAGAAAGACATTAAAAATATAGATGCAACCCTGGTAACATCATCGCAAGTTGTTTTCATGTTTAAAAGCTAACATATAGCCAGTGGTGATATCTTTAAACATAAATGTAAAGCCTAACTCTTTATCACAGTTGTTTATTAGTATTTTATGGATGGTACATTATGTGTATGTACTTTCATTTCACATTGGTCTGAAATTTGTATTGTTATGTCAGCTTGGCATTCTTCCCTTTGAACCGCCCCCAGCTATATGAAAGATAATTAAAGTTTAATTAAATGAATATCATCCTTATGTTTTTTTCTATATTCATTCTTGCATCTGTTAGAAAACAACGACGTCAATTATTGGTTTCCACTTTTTCGCGAACAGGATATGAAGTAAATAAAAACCCAACAACTGTATGCTGCCAAGTTAACAAATGCCCATTGAGTCAAGCTTTTGTTAAAGGTTTCATTTTTTAAATAGGTAGAGGTAAACACTACCAAACCAATTCCCTGTTTGAGTAAGTGCTTTTACCATTCTGTACATGCACTCCAGCTAGAGGAACATGAGTAAGCATATGCATGCTAAGACCACTAGAAATCACCAGGCGATATTTGAGTTGAGACTCAAAACACTTTCTTTATTTGTAAAATGGTGATTGAAATGTATTCCTGTGTATTTCACGCCACACCGCCGTGTTCCAGAGTCAGAAGACCGTAATCCGTGTAAACACAACATCCCTATCTGTCTTATTGAATGCAAAATGGATTCCATCCAGGAATGCAACGCCGACCAAGCCAAACATTTACAGAACATGAAGAGAAAATCAATTTACATGAGAATGAGAGCGGGATGAGCGGAACGCGGGAGCAAGGTGGGATGAAGGGATAGAAAACAACTCTTTAAGAATAAGACAACGAGGAAGACAAATGATAGGGAGAGTGCGGCGTGAAAGTGAGAGAAGCTGATGATCGAGTAAGGGGGGCGGGGGGGGGGGGGGGGGGGGGGGATGAGAATGCAGGATGCAGAAAGGGAGCGACAAGACGGAGAGAGTTTCCCTCTCACGGCCAGTAGTTCACTGATTGATGATGATGAGAATGGCACTAAGGAGGAACAGCTACCTCTCTTGGAAGAGGTAAAGAAGGAAAAGGCAAAAAGAGAAGCGGACAGTGGAGAGAATCTACATATCCTCTTAATTATGGCTGCCATAAAAAATGATGGCTTCGTTCCTTCACATCAGTCAACAGTGATTAATGGCCAGGAATGACCTGATCAAACAAACAAAGTGAGATTGTTTCAACACACTTTTTGGGATGTAGCTGAATATCATTTTATGCCGTTGCTCTTTCTGCAAACTTTTTTTTATTTCTCTCTGTCCCTTTTCATCTTTCTAACCTCGCAACCCCACGGTTTTGCCATCCCTAACCACGTTTCAAGCTCTCTCCTAACACATCTCCCCTTCTCAGTCCAGAGAGGGGCGGCCACCTGGTCCATTAATCAGACTCTGCCGGTGTGAACAGCAAAGCTCACAGAGTGTTGCCCTCCTGCCCCCGCCTGCATTACAAAGACCCGGTAAATCCTTCCTGAAACAAGAGGAGAGGAGACTGCTTTGCCTGTGTTTTCATCAACTATGTCCTATGAGTGGAAGGTGGTCCTACTTGGACTAGTACTGCAGGACCTGGACCAGGCTTTAAATGCTATATCCATGTAAATTAACGGGTCCATATTGGGTCTGGTATACGGTAAATATTTACAGATTGATTGACATTGAATTAAATCAATTAGTATAAAAGTAGCGCCTACATTTATGTTGCTCTGAAAGCTTTGGTTGAAGAGAGAGTCCTAGTTGCTTGATGAATAAGTTCTCCTTTGAGTTTTATGTTTTTTTGCTTTCTTTTTTTGCGCCATCGTGCTTTTCTGATTGAACATTTCATAACTTAAATTGATGGTGCCTCTTGTACACAGGGCACAATGGAAGTAGGTGGGGGTGTTGATAAAAATGTTAATAAAAATGTTCTGAGTACAAACCAATGCTATGATATACTGCTGTGTTTACACCAATAACCTACGAGGGTTTGACGAAAGCCAATAACAAATCTTGTTTTTCTTCAAAGACACGACACGGGTGCACAACACAAGATCAACGTCCTTGAATTCTTCAAAACTAATAAAGCTTCCTCATTCTTACTTGAATTTTGTGCTTCCTTAAGTGTTCAGAATAAGATGGTGGGGTCAGCACCAACCAATTAACCCCTGTATAAAATATTTTCCACAATTGTATTAAGTCTATGTGTGATTGTTTACAATATGCTAACTGGAGCACATCCATCTTAAAATGGGGGCACAGGACATATAAGTAAAATCCTGTATGAAAAAGTATATGCCGTTTTTTCTGGAAACTGGAATTTTGTTATAAAATAGCTTTTGTTATTTTGTAAAAATCAACAAGTTGAACGATGCACATACGCAACTACTGCACAAATGCAGCTTTCTTTGCCATGTGTAAGGTTTGAGTAAAATCTCAAAATACATTTATATGAATTGATAGTTTCATAAAACTCATCTCTGGGTTTATTTGCTCCCCTTCAACACTCTTTACATACTACCAAATTTTTCTTTTCTACTAGAACTAGGAAATGTTACAGTTATATCCTCTGTTTGTTGCTACTTGATTTTAAACATTGCTACTGCAAATATTCTAGTTCTGTGTTTTATTATTTTAAAACCTAAACCAAAGTTACGGCTCTACGTTTGGGTTCTCGGGTGAATGTGGTCCGATCTGCACTTACACTGCACGTTGAGTTGGACCTGTAGCTCCCTGCGTTTGATGTTCAGCCCGTTGTATGGAGCAGTCTGGCACCGATATGCCCCCATCATGTCCCGACTGACGTTCTTCAGTCTCAAACGTCCATCGGCCGTCTCCATCACTGCCGTCCCCGATGGCATCAGCAGGTCCTTTTCTGCCCGTGACCAGAGTATAGGTGGACGAGGTTTGCCATCTACCACCAAGCACACCAGCTCGACATTACCTCCCTCTCGCACGCTGACCACCTGACCGCCGGGTGGAACCGACAGCAGCGGAGGGGAGACTGGAGGGAACAAGAGCAGGAAAGAAAGACAGTATAATTTCAAAATAAACTACATAGAATGAGAACAAGAAAGGGTTAAATGCTATGAGTCTGGAGGGTGACATGACTTTAAAATGAAATATGGGGTGAACAGGGAAACTGAATAACAGAGACAGACGGAGAATAAAAATGACATTTATAAGTTTAATTTTATTGGACAATCACAGTTTTAATGCCACATCGGAACATTAAAATAGATAAAGCCTATAAAATGATGTGCTAACATTATAATGCCCGAAGCAACTCCGAGAGATACAAAGTCATAAAACTTCCCTGCGAAACCTCACCGCTGTTCTGAGAGATGTTGACGTCCACACGGAGCTCCGGCACCCTGCTGCCAGGGAAGTTCGCCACACAGCTGTATGTAGCCAAGTCTCTGAACTTCATGTCCACGATCTCCAAGCTACTGGTGCCGGGTGCCATGTCCGGGTCGCTGCGCAGCAAAATCAGGCTCTCCGAGTTGAAGACGGGTGCACCGTTCTTGTACCAGGTGTAGTTGACCTTGTCCTGTGGGGTGGCGTCAACGTGGCACGACAGCTTGAGGTCCCGACCCATCTGGATGGTCTCGCTGTCCTTGTTAGAGTCGGGTGTGATCTGGAAGGTCAGGTTGCTCATTGCTGTGTGGTGTAACGGGGTGAATAAGAGAAGAAAAGGGGTTCAATAGGAGGTCAATTGTGCAGCTGTGGTGCATTCCTGAAAAACAGGGAATGGAGGAGGAACTATTTTAAATACTAAATACTAATGTAATCATTCCTAAAAAAGGAACATTTCCTTCTCCTAAAGATGTCAAACACTTTACTCTGAAAGATTTTAGACTCAATTAGATTTTACAAGGTGAAACTTCTAATGGTTTTCACTTATGAATCATTTGCTCACTCAATTAGTGTTCAACACTTTCCACAAGCAGCCGCTGCTAATGAGTGAGTAGCCATCGTTAGTATCAACAAACGACGGAAAATGTGTACAGTGAAAAAAAGGGGGCTTCTGTTCTGTGTTTTGCTGCCACAGTAAAAACTGGAAAATACACATTTCAAACAAAAAAAAAGTATCCTGCCAGAAACAAACAAGTTACTGGCCTCTGAGTTAGTTACTCCCTTTAATTGATAACTTAATTATGGCTTTGGCATTGATAAAAGGATGTGTCCATGCACTGAATGATTATTATATGATCATGATTTTACTTTTTACAGACTTTTTTTTTTTTTTTACTCTCTACATATATGTTTTTTAATTTCATGGCAACAAAGTATAAAAGGCAAAATGGCAAATATGGTTAAAAAAAAAAGAAAAAATACAAAATCAAATTTCAACTAATGGAGGAGCAATGAATGGCTGATACTATTTTAAGGAAATTATTTATTAAAAAATCTATGTGTTTCGTGGTGTTTAGGGTGCTAATTCATGTCTTAGTCTTTCTGTATTATTGTGTATGAATCTGTGAGTCTCAATTGATTGTGCTGTGAATGCATCTACTGGTAAGAGGAATGTCCTCGTTGACGATAAAACAATAAAACCCCATACTGTCTAATACAAAACAGAAAGACAAGCTTTCAACGTAGCATGTGAGGCATGAGCAGGGGGCAAAAAATGAAACCAAAGGGAAAAGTAAATTGAACAAGAAAGAGGGACAGAGAGACGAAGACGCAAATTGTCAAGGAGGGAAGAGTAGCGGGGGAACAAAATCAAGGACAAAGAAAAACTCTCACAGTGTCACATTTAATTTCCAGTTTCAAAGGCTGTGTTTCCCCAACAGATTTCCATGTTGAATACAAAACAGCTCTCTGCTCCTCCGCTGACAGGAGAGACAGCCGGCAAGGAGGAGTGGAGAGCTTGGTTTAAACTCCATTCGAGCTTGTTAACAAGATGCTTGGGTGGAGCCATGGGTACGAATCACTGACCATATGTTCAACATGATCCTGCATCTTCAACCTGTTTAGTATGGAGAAAATGTCGCGTGTGAGTCTGGGCCTCCGCGTGCCCCCCGTGCACATCTTCAACCGCGTCGCCCGACTACCTGCAGACTTCCGTCTCCGTGCACCTACACTGATCGCCAGAGTGTTTCACGTTCCCCGTCCTGCCACCTGTGCCGGTGTGACGATGCGTTCAGGCCCATTAAGCAAACAGGAGAAACCCATCCAGCGTACGTTCTTTGCGGTGTTAACCAACAGAAGACTGTTGCTAATTGCCTCCACTCGAGTCAAACTAATTGGAGCGAATAAGATGATTAAAAGGACTAAAAATAGCCGGAGGGGAAAGGAGAATTGAAGGCTTCTGGTTTTAACACCAGGGAAGAGCGCTATACTTAACGCGTCTGTTCCTACGAGGTTCACATCGGCTCGATTTAATGACGGATCAAGTGCGGGTGTGTCACAAACAACACAGACACATACAGTGCACACAAAATAATTACATTTACTCACATTCACACACTACAGTTAAAGAATGAAGCTAACGAGAACTGAGCAGGTGGTGGTGTTTTTTTTTTTTTTTAGCTTTAAATTAAAATATAAAAAATCTGTTCTGTACACTATCCCCTCAGTTACCAAAAGGAAAGGGAAAAAACATATGGCATGATTATGAATAGGAAAACATTGCAAAGAAACAGAACCTACAATGTTGCTGGACGATCACGGAACACGTCACGTCAAGTTTGAACCAAGCACACGCGTGTATTACTTACTCCTGACGACGAGATTAACGATCTTGCGTGCCGGGTTTCCCACGTTGTTGACAGCCGTGCAGTTGTAGGTCCCAGCATCGTCCAGGGTGACAGCTCGCAGGATCAGCGTTGGCCCTCGAACTTGGGCGCTGAGGGGAAGCGATCTGGGGTAAAGTGACCACACAACAGTAGGGGGGGGGAAACCGGCCGTCACCTCGCAGTTCAACAGCACGTCCTGCCCGGGATCCACCACCACCGTGTCGTTCACCGACAGCCGGATGATCGGCGGAGCTGAATGGGGGCAGAGTTGGAAGAATAACAGGGAGAGAAAATCACTTTTCTTGTAGTTATAGTTAATTCAAGTGTTCTTCTCATAGTGTCATATTGCTATAGCCACCGCATCATTTTCCTGTGACTGATCCAACTGGAAAAATAAAGGATGACCCAAGGCTCGCCTGCAGATGGGGGAGGGGGGGGGGGGGGGGGGGATCCTGTTATCAGACAGAGATCAATCGCGCTCCACCAGTTTTAAAATACCCCAAAACAGCCGAGCGGTGGGAGCCCCGACACACTCGGTGCAGTAGTGAAAAATGACGAGGAAAGGAGAGAACAAAGTATAGTACTGAAGCAGGAGAGGGTTAAAAGTGAAATAAAGGTTATTGGTCATTCATTTACCTAACCATGATAAGGGATTATACAGTATGTACGTCTTGGTAAGTGTTACCAAATAGAGCGTGAAAATAAGATCTAGAGCTTGTTGTGATCGTATAGTAAACTCAGCTCTCCAAGATATCCGCTAAACAACTGTACAGTGCACATGAGAGATGCTCCATGAACTTAACTTAAAAATCCTCACAGAGCGAGTTGCCAGGAAACAATAGCTAATACCGAATGGACCCACTGATGGATGAGTCGAGTCTGAGGATGTCATACAGGTTGCTCCTGTCTACGCAAGTACTCTTTCATCCACTGCTGATAATGTGGCCGAGATTCTATTTACATCTTATCGGCCAAGGATAACAAAGTCTGCGGTTGAGTCCACTTGGGATAAATCCAGCAGTGTGGTGATATTTACTCACGATTCTCTCTCGGCAGGTAAAGTCACCAGCCGTTGTGTGTGTGTCCAACTTTGCCAGCTGGAGGGAGATGTGCACAAGGATAAGTATTCCTGTGCAGCTTTTGACCGTGATAAATAACATCCTGGATCTGTGGCTTATATAAATGTTATTAATGGGTAGCATGTGGATGCCGGTGCAAAGCCGGTCCTCAATATGAATCAAAATTGTGCAATCAGCAACAAGCTACCTCGTCGTTAAGATAAGATAACCATTTGTCATTTCTTCATCCAACGCAGGCTCGAGGGCGCCCTGTCTGCAACGTCTTGAGATAGGCCTTTGCAAATCTCATCATGGGGTGTAAATGGGGTGACAAAAGGCTAATGTTGAGAGAAATGAGTTTGTGACCAATATGTCACCTGTTTAAATCACTCGAGGGGCTACAAAAGGTTTCTGGGGGTTAAGGCCTCCCGGTCCCTCATCAACAGCAGTAAAAAAAAAATGTTTTTTAAATGGGGGAGAGCAGATCGGCATCACTGACCACAGGTTACTAATGTGTGCTGGTACTGTTGAGTGTTTTGTGGTTTCTGCCTCTCTGAGTGCGTAGCAGGAAGAAAAAACAAGGTTATTTCATTTTGTTTCAGATCTGCTAAGTCAACCTGTCATTTCAAATGATATATCTATTCTCTGTCGCACGTGGTGATAATTTCAACTTTCGTTCTGTAGCCCCAGTAAGACATCATGCAGCAGGTGATAACTATATTAATTATCATACGGACACTGTAACAAATTGCTGTAAATTTACGGTGCATTTCTAACGGTATCTTACAGTATGTCATAATAACTGTAACATACAGTTAAATTTCCATCCCTTGCTTGTAAAATAACGGCCAATGTCATCAGTGCTGTAGTGGTAAAATTAGAGGTGGGTAAACTCAGAATTTTGTGATCATACAGACCTCGACGCGATGCGAAGCAACGCGACACAAAGCGTCGCGACTCTTTTAAGGCTGTCCTGGCTATATTGCATTATGTTATCAGTAAAAGTCATATACAATCAATGACAATGAATAAATGTGTTAGTAGTTTGTAGTTTATTAAATTTAAGAAAACAGTAAAGAAAAGTATGTCAACACAACACAACAAGACAAGATTAAGAACTATCTACATACGGAGTCTCCTTTTTACAGTAGTGCCCAGAGGGCCTCCTTGTCCTCCACGTCAGGTCCTGCCTTGCACAGAGGAGCATGAACCCCAGAACGCGTCTGGGGTTCATGGCTCCTCTATGCTTCTCCTATCTCTATTCAACCTCGTGTTTCTCCTCTCCCTGTGCTCTCTGCATCATTGCCTGTCCTATCACTGCCTGAAAAAATATGTGCAATTTAAGAGTTAACCAGTTAAGCAGCCTGTCAATTACACTGACAACATAAGTTAAAGGAACACTCATGTACTACCTATGTCATCATAAATAGCCTATACGGCATGCTTTTTTTCACATTGAGAACTGACTTGTTTTCTAATCTACGCGTCACCAGGCGTTTTTCTTGTCCTTTTACCGTGCACGACCAGCGAACACAGAGCGTGCGAGTAATACGCCCCCCCCCCCCCCCCCCCCCCCCCCCGTCGGTTGTTCCGCCCGCAAAAACGACTACACCCCCCCCGTCGGACCTTCTCGACGGGTCCGCGAAATATTGTCTGACATGAAACCGGTCCGTGAGGTAAAAAAGGTTCGGGACCACTGGGCTAATCCACAACGTGTATGTGTTTACATACCTCATGGATCCTGATTGGTGTTGCTGCTGCAGCCGCAAGGCACTGATTGGATGGTCAGACCATAATACAGTGCAGATGAAAATGATTCAGACTACGGCGTTTATATGTTCAACAATAGGAAACGTAGTCTTAGCTGTTTTAAAATAATACCAAGTTTATTTCGGATCATTCCAACGGAAGAATACAAGGCTAGGAATATAGGGAACTTTGAGGTGCGTAAACGCCACTTAGAGGTGGGTAAACGTTATTTAGAGGTAGGGTAAACGCTATTTCCAAAATTCCAGAGGTGCGTAAACGGCATTTACGTGCGTTTACCCTCCACTACAGCCCTGAATGTCATGAATAAATAGTTAAAGCTGTCAATTTACAATAATAGCAGACTACCGCAATTCAACTGCATGTTACATATATTTTATGAAGTGGTGGAAATACACATACAAGTGCAGTGAATCACAATCCATCTACATCTGTTGTAGGTTAATGTATGGAATCCCATGTCAGCCACTTAAAAACAGTTCCTGTAAGTCATCATAATGAGATAGTATCTCATGAGATACGATGATGGCTTTGACTTACAGGACATTACTATACATGCAGCTGTCACTTTTATCCAAAACGCGCATGGCTTGACATAATTTTATGTGGAGTAATTGGGGGTTAGGTGTCTTGCTCAGTGACACTTGAGACAACTTGGCACAGGGAGCAGCCAGGATTCAAACCGCCAACCTTGTGCTGCACAGCACACCCTCCCTATCCCATGCGCCGCCTTCGCTGTCGTTTCAATGGCCGGAATGTAAAGATTATAAATATTTGTATTATTCAAAGTGTTCATTACCTAAAAGTCATTTGAGTGTTAATCGTGACCGACTGCTCCTGAACGTGACGTCAGACGCGTAATCTTAGTTCATACAGAACACCTGTGCAGTTCAACATCGGAGGAGTTTCTCAATGCCTCGTCTCTCCAAGTAACGTTGGTAAGTGTGATTTGCCTAGCATAATTAACATTCTCTTTCCTTACATCTTGTTGTCTTCCTCAACTTTGTAATTTTAATATTTTACAGATGACAATTTTTCTAAATATTTAATTTTGGTTTGTTTTACAGAGGCTCTGGATTAAGGACCCCTGCCGTTTATTGCGGTCAATTGAAAGTGTTCCATAGCGTATTGTTGCAGTTAGTTTACCTTGTTCCTAATGATTTTATGATTCATTTTTTTATTATTGTATACATGCGGCATATTTTATGTTTTGTTCTTGGTTACAAAGGCCTAACATTTTTGTCTTAATAAACTCCAACCACTATGACCGAAATGAGTTTGGTTGTCTTTCTTTAATTTGTGGGGAATTGAATGCAAATGTATACGGTTATAAGTAAAAGGTAACATTCTGGTATTTATAACACAAAAACAGTAATCCTAGGGTAACAAACTGAAATCCAATATACGACAACATACCGTATATTACGGTAGGGCACTGTAAATAAAACAGTAAGTTACTAGCGTCTACTGCCAGTAAATTGCTGTTGATTCACAGTAAAAATGGTTCAAGTTTACGGTAACATACAGTAATCCATTTTACGGTAACATAGTGTAAAACCATTTACGGTATTATACCGTGAAATAACGGTAAATTCCTGGCGTCCTTGCTGCCAGTAAAATACCGTTAATTTACGGTGACATTTTTTAGAGTGGAGGCCTAAATATGCACAAGGAAAAGTCCTTCTTTGTCATTTGTGATACATTTTCTTGATAGAAATATAAAAAACGAGTAGCAGGGCCAATGTGTACAACATGATTTGGGGTTAAGCATCTGCCTGCCGGGAGTCAATTTCAGATTCTTCATGAAAACAGTGAGATGA
The DNA here is from genome assembly GCF_964276395.1 of Gasterosteus aculeatus. Taxonomy (NCBI): domain Eukaryota; kingdom Metazoa; phylum Chordata; class Actinopteri; order Perciformes; family Gasterosteidae; genus Gasterosteus; species Gasterosteus aculeatus. Next base: position 16,258,608 of record NC_135700.1, on the reverse strand, counting down.
TCATAGAGACATTCATCGATCAACGCTCTGTTTATATTTCAACTGCCCCTTTTAGTTGGATAATCCAGAGATGTGTTTGCAATGTAGTATGGACATGTAGAAAAAAATGAACAACAACACGTTATTTTAAACAAATTCAATGAATAATATAAAATGATTAAAACTCAGTGTTATTCATTTCAATATTCATCTTAAATTCTCGAGAATTGCATTAGCATGTATCAAAGGTAATTTATTTCGGATCAATGAATAACCCAACATTTTTATATCCTCATCCAATGCAATTATTGATATTCAGCCCTTACGTTGGTAATACAATTTGAATGAATGTATTGGAATGAATGTATTTGTTCCATAAGTTATTTATTTCGTAATATGTCATTAGGACCTCGGCGTGTGTACACTTATCAAAAAGTGTTTCAGGTTTTATACAAAAATGTGTTTTCATAAAGCCTATTGACATTTTGGACATGTGTCTGTTTTATAAGGTTTCAAATATTCTTATGTGAGCATTTTATCGGAGTTCACTGCAGACAGGTATTCTGAGTTGCAGGACGGAGGAGAATGCAGGTTTATCGAGCTGAGAGAGAGTTAATCCTCAGTGAGAATGAGACCAACCCCACAGAGCACAGGAAGCAATTTATTCCTCTGATAGACTTTATGCAGTACATCCTCCCATCTAATCTCTTTTTTAACAGATTGCAATTGCCGTAATGAAAGCGGTTCACGGAGGCTAACACACTAGTTTACCATCGGATGTTTGTACTATTACAAGAACACGCGCCTGTCGTGCGGACAGGCCCGGCAAATTTTTCCACGGGTGGCGAAAATGTGCATTTGAAATCGCACACTAATGGCGCATCTCTTTAGCTAATCTCGCCAGTGATGGTCCTCAAACTGACAAGACATTTCACTGGTGTAACAACTGCAATCAGCACATAAATAGCACTGTCCACTTCCATTGTGTCAAATCACCACGCTAGGAAAGTAAACCACTGTGAGCATGAAGAGCCCTTCAAGTATACAAACAACCACCATGGAAATTGTTTGATTGTTAAGTACAGCGACAGTGAAATAGGGCATCAGCACAATTGAGAATATTTTTAAAATCCTGCATGTTGTCAATATTGTTTATACTTGCAATTTAAGGTTGAATAGTCAAAGAGTGTATGTATGCTTCTCATTTGGCATCCTTCTGAGGGCACTGGTGTACTACATGAATTTAAAAGATGTGCAAATCAGGTTAATTGGACAGAAAATGAGCCGTAGGTGAACGTTACTGTCAACGGTTTAAACAGGTGTTACAAGTTTAAACAACAGTAAACGCCAAAAGTATAGTTCGCAAAAAGTCTGAGAAGACAAAAAAACAGAGAACACTGTGTGAAGCAAAGAGGGAGGAAGTGAGGGTTTCAGAATTATAGCTTCAATTTCCTGGGGACGCGGGGGTGACAGCAACGACGGGATCAGCCAGCGCTCTCTCCAAAGTAATGGGATTTATGTGCAGCGCAGCGGTTTACAACCAGGTAACAAATGCCTCTCTGTACTGCGCACACCATCACACTCCCTCAGTCACTTTGTCCCCTCGGTACTTTCTGTCTTTTTACCCTTCGTTGTCTCTACACATGCTAGCGATTTTCTCGTGCATGTTTTCTTTCTCGTGCATGTTTGCTTCTCTCTATGACTCTGTTTGCGGTTGGCAGGATTGAGTTAATCTATAAAGCAAAGGCTGCATGTACCTGGAAACCGCAGATGACACCCTTAAATCAGTCAAATATTTTGTAAGGCGGTATTTTGTATTATATAAACCTCATACGACCTATATTCATCTGATATGTTGTTTATGATGAATGGAAAATTGAGGACATAATCCCTTGACGTTATTTTTTATTTTCAAACAATCCCAACTGTAATACCGTCGGTCAAAACCAATCATTCCCCTTTAATCCCTCCCCACCAGCAGGCAGGTGGAAAAAAAGAGTTAACCTTTGAGAAATAGTGTAAAGATTCAGATCGTGACCATAATGTCGGCAATTTAGATCCTGATACTGCAATCGGGATCTTCTATAGGCAGAGTAAATAAATGCTATGAGTCTGAAGGAAAGCACTGCTGAGAAGAGGTTGCGTGCTAACTGATATGAAGCCATATGTTTTCAAACTGAAAAGGTCAAAAGGAAAAGGAACAGAATGGAAATTTTGAGATTCTTCGATCCTTCTTCAGTACCGTCAGAGAAAATGATCAAAGCAGCCTTACAAGCTGATTGATTCCTGCAAGTCAGTGAAACCGTATACCCCCACCCTGATACCCTGATACCCTGACACCCCGACACCCTGACTGGACTGGATTTGAGACTGGTGGAGAAATGTCATGACGGCGACATTCAGGAAGTGAACAGTGCAAAAGTGCATGTGGGAGGGATCTCAAGAGCCAAGACACACATGATCTGTCATTCAAATCGTTATAAACATTTGTGTGCATGAACAAAGAGACTTGATTGTAACAGGTGAACTTTAAATACATAAACACTTTAACATTATGTCAAAGGGGCTCTTGATACCGCAGTGGTTTTACCGTTTACTACGGGTTAGTGCAGATTGCCCTTTTAAGAATTTTTAAACAGGAATTTACAGGGAATTGGATTTCCAACCTATTGGTCTCATCATATATTTTACACACTTACTACTGTCATATTATTGTGACGGAATAGTGTAACAAGATTTACAGTAATCAATAAAATACTGAATCAACGCTCAAGTGAATTGAGTCCGCTCAGAGGTTATCAACAGTTTCAAATCATAGTGTGTGTGTGTGCGTGTGTGTGTGTGTAGGCGTGTGTGTGTGTGTGTTTGGTCCAACACATGCTGCAACCTTTGGTTCTGAAAAGTGGGGCCATTCCAGAAGTGTCTTAAACTTCCCTAATTTCTGATAGCCAGCAGAGGGAGTCTCCTCTGATTGAAAACAATTCAAAAGTTTGATTGTGTAGGAATTGATGAAAATTACCCAACTTACATTTTAGTTATTCTTATTTAGCATTTTAAAAGTTTTTAATCTCGTTCCTCAAGAGAACATGATGTTCATTTAGTAAATTCTGGTCAAAGTGAAGGTAAAATGAAACAAAAAAGAAGGTTATGCTCAAGGGCTGCCTGGTGATTGACAGCTCGCTAGCATGGCATTGTCCGGTTTGTACGTCATGTGCACTTGTGTCTCGCAACTTGAATAACTTCACAGAATGTTTTCACTTCATGAACGTTAATTGTAACATTTTGTTTTTTTCTGTACTTATATGCGCAAGTGGTCAATACTAGAAAACATTTAGGGTCAAACAAATCATTTATCATATGCTAAATTGGTATAAACATGTGATTGCCCTCTTCTTGTACAATTGTTTCATATTATAAATAATAATGAAAGGGCATGTGCACTGTGGATATTTAGTGGTAAATTACTCTTTTATGGCTAAAGTTCCTTCATAATTTTTGTTGGCGCACATTTAAGTTGTTTTGTACTCGTGTTTTCCGGCGTGTTGTTTGTGGCTTAAAATAAAAATAACTTACTTTCAAAACTTCTGAACTTAACATCGGATATGTCAATCCATTTATTTATAACAAAAATAACAAACAATTCAATTCCCAATCCGCCGTGCCTCACGGTCAAAAGTTATCTGCCTCGCTGTGCGCCACACCTGCACTAATTAGCCCTGGTGTTAAATAGGCTGGTGGCAAAAACAGCGCCATCCCATTGCAGTGTTCAGAATGGCTCCAACAATTTTTTTTAAAATACTATAGTAGTTTGCAACATTTGCAACAGTTATGTGGAAATCCATCCCGTGCCACCTAGTGTTTTTGCTGTATCCCCCCCACATGTCCAAGCCTCCACCCCTTTGCTACACCACTTTAAATAACACGGTGAGCACGGGAGCATCGCCCCTGTGTTCCTTTCACGAGAAGCAGGGGAAGAGGATTTACCTGCTGTCAGCAGTCGCTGGAGGGCAGAAGCCCCGTACTCAAATCCCAGGCCGGGATTATGATGTAAAAATCAATCAATCCCCTCGTCCCTGTGCGGTGAATCAGCGGTGCTGTCGTGACCTAGATGAGTAAATCTAATCTGAGCAGTGACTGACGCCACAAGGACAAAAAGGAGCTCAGTGGGGAATAACAAACTGCGCTCATTAGATAAATATTATGGAGGATAAAAAATCAAAACAGCAACTCCTTGTTTGCTTTCCTTCCAATCTCTTCTTATCTCTCCTACTTTTCACCCTTACCTGCATGTGTATAATTATCTCTGCTCTCTATTTGTCCTCTTCGTTCTGTTCAGTCTCTCTTGTTTTTTCCGTCAAACTTGTTTGAGGTAATATTAATATGTTTACATTAAGAGTTTTTTTTTGCCTTCTAGCCGGATCAATTTGAAACTCTGTAAAACTTTAGCAAAACATTTATTCAGGACTATGTTGACTGAACTAAATTAAAGTAAAATCAAGTACAGCCAGCAGTGAGCTCCAATGCAACGCCATGCAGCCTGAGCCATTTTTGGCTGTTTGATTCCACACAGAACTAAAAGTTGGGGACAGTTGGGGACAGGCAACTTTTAGTGTCCTGCGACATATTGAGGCTTTGAAGAATTCTCCCCTTTACTTGATTACATTAACATGCTTCAGGTTAAAAAAAGACAGCCACCCTTAACATGGTGTCACCGCTGCATAATTAGCTAACTTTTGATGTTTTGTGTCTTTTCAGTTATGGTGGGAAAAAGTGAAAAAATGTTCATGAGGTTGGTCGGAACTTATTTAAGGGTTAATGTGTCTCAGACGTGCACATTTCTTATCTTACACTCAATGCAACAGCTCGCAAAAGGAGTTGCTGTTTTGATTTTTTACACTCAATGCAACAGCTCTTAAACCAATATATTGCATTTTCCTGAAATGCAGCTTACTCCTCTTCAGTCCTCTTCTCACACACACGCACACACACAGGGCTGTAGTGGAGGGTAAACGCACGTAAGCGCCGTTTACGCACCTCTAGAATTTTGGAAATTTACGCACCTTGAATAGCGTTGACGCACCTCTAAGCAGCGTTTGCGCACCTCAAAGTTCCCTGCGCCTTGTATTCTTCCATTGGAATAATCCGAAATAAACTTGGTGTAATTTTAAAACAGCTAAGATTACGTTTCCTATTGTTGAACATATAAACGCCATAGTCTGAATCATTTTCATCTGCGCTATATTATGGTCTGTGAGCATCCAATCAGTGCCTTGCTCTGTTTACCCACCTCTAATTTTACCACTACAGCACTGCACACACACACACTCACGGACACACTCACCTACACTAAGCAGTGTGTTTCCTGTCACTCTGTGAGGTCCAGACAGATTGGCTGTTTTGGCAAGCGTTTACCAGTGTATGCCAGGTATGTATTGTCATGTTGGGTGTGTTTGTGTGTTTGTTTCAATGTGTGTTGACGTAGCTGAGGGGATACAATCGATCTCAGCTGCAGGCACACAGAGTTAAGACCACCTATTACGGAAAAACTAGTGCATTAAAACCTTCTGGTCACTTCTTTCTTACCAGTCAATTCTTTTAACACTTTTGTGACTGTTTTACAAACCCATTTGTAAAATAGAACATGTCTGATGAACCAAAACATTAGCAAGCAATTTGTGTTCAAATCCAAACAATGGCACAGTCAGTCAGCTTGAGTCTTCTTCATCAGGTTCAGATCTGATATTATTTGCAAAATGAGAACAGTGCAGAGCATCTGTCAGCTTACGGGCACGTTGATGTAAATGGAATTCCAAGAGAAAATATATTTTGTTTTCTTGCCAAGAGCTCTCATACACATAAACATACTGTCTTGATTTAAAATGTATCTCTGAGCTTTAGAGGTGCTAGATGGACAAGCTGAGCCAGGCTCTGTTTCCAGTTCATGTGCTCGTTGTTTAACCGAGAGACATGAGAGCATTGATCTTCTCGTCTAACTCTAGACAAGATACGCGTGTGTGTTTCTCAAAGTGTCAAACTACCGCTTTAAGGTAGCATCAGTCTTTCATTTGAACCACCAGATCGGCGTGTTGATCATGATCAGTGCAGATCTATTCAGGCCCTTTGACTGTGAGAAATACTGGGTTAAGATTAGAACGCGTATTTTTCACTTAGCTCATATAAAAGACAATTAGGTACTTCATTCTATGCAAGATTTGCCGGTCTGGCATTTAAAAAGTGAGGCTGTAAAAAGGGGAGCGAAGAGAAAAAAATAGAAGAAGAGAAGGGGTTATTTTCCCTTGTGGTGTATCAGCCTGACTACAACAAACATGACAGGGTTGTCAACGTCAACAACGTTGTCGAAACTGGCAGAGTTGACGAGCGGTGGTCTGGAGACGGACAGAGCGGTGCAGAGTGAATTGGAGATAACAGGGAGTGTGACAACTGAATTACAGCTGACGGCCCTGACATGAGCTCTGGAGAAGAGGAAAGCAGGACGGATGTGGCTCTGTGGGAGGGAGACAGTGAGGGGGGAGACTCAGAGAGTCAAAGGACAAGAGGTAAGACTTAAGGAAAGGAAGACAGAGACGGAGATTAAAGTAAGAAAATCACGGGATGAAAGGAGACTTCTCCTCGTGGAGGGACGGGGGGACACTTTAACAATGAGAGCGGGAGACAGACAACGAGCATGTAAAGGGAAAGTCCGATGAGATGGGAAAATCAAAGGAAGTAGGAAACTGTGTAGGAGGAAGTCTTTGTGACGGCATGTGGACATTTGTGCACACGTGCTAATTATTTGTCTTCTTAATGTGTTCAAAGAAACAAGCGAAAAACTCACATGTGGCATTTGTGAGCCTGAAGGTGATCGACTTGTCCTCGATGTTACAGACGTTACGGACGGACACCTGGCAAGTGTAGTCGGCAAAGTCTCTGGGTCTCAGGTTCTTTAGCTTCAACACCTTGGTCTCACCCTAGAGGGGATGAAACAGGCATTCGATAGAACATCATGCTAAAGTAGAAAAAGATTATAAAACACAGATTCTGTCTAAAGATTAATCCGATTAATTAATACGACCACATTTCCATTGCAGCAGATGCAATTGCATCAATGAGGAAGCTCAGGCTTTTCTAAACTGGACTGTAATTTTGTGTTAAAGTCACAATTTTTGATGAGTTGCACTTTGATAAACGGGGTCAAAGACACTTTTAGATAAGCACGCACGCACGCACGCACGCACGCACACACACACACACACACACACCACATACTCTGTTCTACATCAATCTGCATTTAGAGTAATATAAATGATGGATTTCCAAATGGATTTCACACGGAACCATTAGGAAAATGAAAGTGATCTGATGAGTGTCGAGGCAAAAACTAAAACCATCCATCTGCTGTCTGACTATTCTTGTTTCTGTTTGTCTGTTTCTATCTTTGTGCTATTCGTAGAAACATCCAATATGTTTTTCAGATCAGGAAGTTGCGTTTGAAAGCATATGAGGGTCTCTCTGCTGAAGTGGGTGAGGGTCATCGTCTTCGGCAGCCTGGGAACAGCTAATTGAACTGGGGCGGGGGGGCACTGCTTTGTGCACTACTGATGCTCTGATAAGTGGAGAAAAATAGAGCAGTTGCGCTAACGATTGATGAAAAATTAACAACTTTTGTATTTTCAAGCTGTACGTTTCACTTTTCAACCTCAACCTTTTTTTAGTTGAGGAGCGTATTTTTGGGCATACGTGACATTATATCAAACAGAAAGCGTTGCTATGAAGGTACAAAGAGCATAGCGGCTAATATGAACTGAGGATGGAGAGGAGAGCAGAATGGCTGTGTTTCTACACTGTGTGTGTGTGTGTATGTGTACCTGAGTGTAAAGGGGTTCGTAGATGTCCACTCCATTGTCCTTGCTCTGTTCGATGAGCACGTTCCCACGTTTCCAGATGAACCGCGCGGGAGGGTTGGAGTTGACGGTGCAGCGCAGGAACACCGTCTTCTCCTGGTAGTAACTTCCCCGCACATCACTGATGGTCTGGTGCACCGTCAGAACAGGTACATCCAGGTCTGCCAAGCACAGCAAAGGATCAAAAGATAAACATGCTACAGAATGTCATACGGTACAGTATTAGAAAAACGGAAAAAGTATGTGCAGCTTTCAGCTTGTAGGCCGCTGTCGCCTTTGCTTTGGAAAATGCTGGCAATATTTTGCAAGGCAGGGATGAGACTTGGTAACTGGGACACTGCTGTAAATAAGGGCAAACAAGTGCTGTTTGTTGACTGAACTGCCCACCCACACTGACCAAAAAGCATCCAAACAGCCGCCTCTTGATCCCGGCTTCTAAACAAGCACAAATGTCCAAACAATCTGTGATTCAGCGTTCTGCTCTCTGGCTGTGACTCTCTCACACATTGTCTTTTATACGTTTCTTCTGCCTTTCTCCCCCCCCCCTCATTTGCTTGGTTTCCTTGTGCATCGCTTTCATGGGAGTGTCATCTCCCTTTTCCTCCCTCAGTGGGAAGGATTTCTGCTGCTGTCACAAGCATGGAGGCTGCTCTCCCCTGGTTTCTGCCGTCTCTCCAAAACTCACTGCCACTCTGACTCCTCATCACCGTCCCTCCCTTTCTATCCCCTCCTCCTCGCTCCTCGCCTCTATCTCTTACGGGGCAGAGTTGTGTGTGTGTGCCTGTGTGTGTGTCTGTGTGTGTGTAATTCCGATTCCTTGCAGTCCAATTGGAATGTTGTGGACTTCAAACATCATGGAAACAATTTCTGCCAACAGCAGGGTGGCCTTTTCCCCACCTTCCTTGCATTTCTATTTTAACTCTCTCCTTCCCACGTTTCTCCTCTGTGCCTGTATTCCTCACTAGCTTCGTCAAACATGCTGCACCCTATCAAGAATTCATGATGCAAGCTATAGAAAAAGAGGTGAGCCTCTAGTGCAGCTGCGATGTTCAGCGGGACCTCGTGGTGGAAGGAGGCATTCGTTTTTAACGCGTTTTTCAGAGACACAATGTGTGAATAAGCATGCTTGATGTTTGAGTTCCTCTTTAAAGACCACAGCTGTCACACGAGGGCTGTGTGACATACACAGGTGCAAACGCAAACACGCACAAAGCCCCACCTAAATGTGTGTGTGTGTGTGTGTGTGTGTGTGACCTCAGGACAGCATCAGAGCATTTTTGTAGTTTGAAGGTTGGAGCTCTGGGTAAATACTGGCACACACACACAAACACAGAGGCGACGGGGATTTTCCTCTTACTACAACAAGAGGCGAGTCACAAAGTCATGGTAAGATTGCCAAATTGTTAGAAAGTGATAAAACCATCTGCATGCCTCGGAGCTGGGTATAGTGTGCAGCAACTTTGCCTGAATGTGACTGGAACAAAGTGTGAATGGACATGACACTGAAGATACCTGTGAACACTTGTGTCGACAGATGTTTCCTCAAATCAGCTTCACAATAGTTCAACACAAAAGTCAAAGCTGCACAATTTGCTGAAGGGCTTTAACGTTATACTCATATGTGTTCTATGCATTTGAAAAAGAACAATGTTTGTTGTAACACTTGTGATAAGAATTAGCAATGCACAATGGTTATCTAATCTAAAAAAATAAAATGGCTTGGAAATCCACTGAGGTAAATTCATTATTCATTGCTACTACATGTTCATAAAAAATGTTTCTACTGCAAAATTCCATTAGAATGTTGCTCAGAGATTAAATCTCCACTTAATAAATAACCAAATACAATAATTCAAAATATTGGATTTGACCTTTGCATATTGCATTTGGCCTGAACTAAATTGCATACTTTACTCTAATGCATTGAAGCATTTGGGTGTCTCTGTTAATACAGATCTTACTTATTACTGTATGATTTTCACAGATAATTTGCAGCCCATGGGGAAATCAGACTAATGCCCTCGATAGTGTGTGTGTGTGTGTGTGTGTGTGTGTGTGTCTCAGTGAGTGAGTGAGAGTGACTATCTGATGTCATTCTGTCGGTTTCATGACACTACGAATGTGGTGAATTTTGCGCAAGTGGAAAAGTGACAGATTGACACGAAGCAGATAAGGAAAAGTATAATCTCAAGCACATCACATATCTTTAAATGGACAAATACTGTAGTCACTCAGTCGCCATTGCAAAATAAATAGTGTATTATTAGCAAATATTGGAAGAATCATTCACTCATACAGCCACCGTCAGCGCGAGGTACATTTGTGCAGTACAAAAAGTAAACACACTTTCGGAAACACACACACATACATACAAAAATGAGTCCTGCTGCCCTAATAATAAAAAGATTGATTTTGCCTTTTGTGTTGGTAAAGCTATTAGAAACCAAGCTCCCTGGGTGAGTTTAACTTTACTCAGTTTGGGCCCTTAAGTAAATAGAGACACAAGATAAAACTGCAAGTATACAGAAATTCAATATGAAACTTTAATGAAGCTCTTGATTTCCCCAATGCCTTTGCAAACAGCTTAGATGCACTATGTTGCTTTTGTTAGCCACAGCTTTTAATGTACTGCACAGCGAGCCTTACAAAGCTGCACTAAGGGTCTGGTATTTTTTTTTCACATAGACACCACAGAGTCACGCTGACACCAAGACATTTTAGCTCCCCATTAGAGTGCGGTCCTTAGCTTTGACGAACGTGTTGAGAGAGCACAAAATCTAATATAACTCATAAAGGGGATCAAATGTGTGATAGAAAGTGACCCCCGTGTTCTCTAAACCAACGATAGCTCCTATAAATACACACTGTAACATATACCGTTTGTCCTCCCACAAACGTCATGTGTTTGCTCTGATTCATGTCATGTGTTAGACAATCTGTTGATCTGCGCGATCACAAGGGCAGCTTTGTCTGTATTATGTTTGTATTATTAAAGTAATACAGATTTTTTATTTGCAGAAACTTTTTAGACATACAGTGTGTAATATTTCTATAGACTTTCCTCAAGGTTTCTGTCCTTGTTTACATGGGAGGGCCTGGAGGGATGGGGAATGCAAATAATTAGGTGTTACACAATGAAAGTCACAAACTGAGTTAAAATCTAGGTCACTAGTTATCAATAGATTACCCGTGTATTTAAAGGTTTATTTTCAACCTTTAGTCAGCTGGAAAGAGGCAAACTGTAATTTTGTTTACTAACTACCACTTTGTTGTAATTTTAGCATTTTAGCCCCAATTCTCAATCTCAGTTATATAAAAATTATACAATACAAACAGATTCACGTAACCTCTTACGGCAACATGCGCTACAAAATTAACAATTTGATTGAGTTATTCCCTGAAGAGTCGGACGGAGGGCAATTTTTGTCAGGTATTCCAAATGTTTGCTCCTGAAAACGATGTTTGTTGTACTTCAAGGCACACTAACAAGCGGAAAGAAGCACTCTCGGACGGACGTTGTTTGCTTGTTATCTGAGAAATCAGATGATCACAATTGTGATCAGAATCACAAACTCTGGATGCCTCGTGACTACGCCGCAATTTGATGCAATAAGAAAGACTAAATGGCAAAAGGAACCCGAAACAGCATTTTCCAGGAGTATGTCTGTTTCAAAACCTCTGAACCTAAAGTATAGATTTAATCTTGACTCTCAAAATAAAAAATGCGATAATTACATTTTCCAGATAGTATATTTTATAAACTCCCAGTATTAGTGCTCCATGCTAACGGTTCTTCAAAACCACTCTGAAATCGCCGCGGTAAACATCGCTAGGATGGAAGAGAGATTTACTGCGAAGCAATCCATCTGAGCGGTCAGGGTTGACCGAGTGTGTTTTTGTAACGAGTTGACCTCTGCTGGGTGCTTTCCTCTGCAGGAGGACGCCCTGGTCTCCAAATCCTCTTTGATTTCCAATAACATGTCCTGTACTCTAATAGCTTTGTACGAGTAGATAGCCATTAGGGGACCAAAGAAGAAGATGACAGGTTCAATTGAGTGTGAGCGTGCAATGGAGGAGAATAAGGTGCGGTGTGTTGCATGTGTGTGGATGTCCGGGTGGGGAGATGTGAGTGCGTGAGGATAGCTTTGTTTCGAAAAATGCTGATGCTATGCAAATATTATCTTTACTACGTGTATTGATGTAGCATGCTAGCCTGCCAGCATTTGTTAATGCACAACATACCACAAAGTGCAGCTGAGGCTGACAAGTATTTCATCGTAAACCAAAGGATTTGACAAATTGTGATCTTGATTCTAAAAGTCAGACGATCACCAAAGTTATTGCATTTGCATCTGAGTGGACCATTAAGACAGAGTCAGAGCTCATTGAAAATTCCGCCACTGATCGCATGACAACTTTCATCCGTCATCCATTGCCAGTGACTGTTTTCAAATGATATGTCGAAATCTATCCAAAGCACCGATTTTTCTTCACTGTCACAGTATGATTGTATAATCGGTCTAGGTAGGATATGCAGATAAGTAAGCATGAACCAAAAAAAGCTTACTGTTGTTAAAAACATTTGTGAAAAGTCTTAAAGATGTCCTGCTTTTATGTCAGGGACAATATATTTTTCTAATGGATGGTATGGACGTAATCAAAACTGCAGCAATGTAAAGTCTGTATGTCTGCAGTAATAAGCGATGATGACACCGATTACTCACAAACACACACGCGCGCACAAAGCCACACACACAAAGAGAACAGGATGTGCATACAGAGAGGCACAAACAGAAGCAGACTTTCTGTTTGATCCAGCTTCGCGTCTCGTCAATTATTCAGCGATCTGCTCATAGACATCGCCATAGAGGACATAAAACATGCACGAGGCCCACATTTCCAAATAACGAGAACATTGCCTGTATTTAACATGCAATGTTGAGAAGGTGAGATTGATTTAGGCAGATTTTCTCTCCTCAGTGGTTTTTAAGTGTAATTAGTGTATATTATTTTGTTGTTGTTGTGGGGTTTTTTTGCATTTTGAACCTCTATTAAACATGGTTCTGTTTCCGTCTTCATTTATTGATTTATTGAAATTTTCCCAAAAACAAATGATGTAAGAGAAGAGGATATTGAAAAAGAGTTAAGACCTTCCCATAATTATGAACAGCTTTGGATCCAATCAGAGGAATTGCTTCAACAATAAGTGATTGGTGTCGTGAACAGCAGCAATGTGATTTATCTGAGTATTCTTTGGGCCATTTATATAAGAAACATATTACACAAATATACATAACTACTAAGTGCATTACAGATCTATAAAAGGAAAAAAATATAAGAATGAATTGCATAGAGAAAAGAGAAAAGAATAATCTAATAAAAGAGAGCAGATTATCAGAGGAATGATGTAAAATTAGGAAAGTCATTTATTTAAAACGTAATAGGCAGAGGGGAAATAACAGACAAAAAACAGAGCATAATTAATAATCAAAGAGAAGGAAGCAGAAAGAGAGTGGCCGGGAAAATATGTTGAAAAATACACAAATGATGATAATACTTATTAGTTTTAGAGTGAATGCAGCACGAGTAATAACAATGGGCACGTCTTAGCAATTAATTGATAGCAAACAAAAAGCAGACCAATTTCTGTAGGTGTAAAAAAAAGTGTTTTCGAAAATGTAGACACAGTTGGTGCAATAGTTCTGTTTGGCACAAAGTCTGTTCACGATCTTACTTATTGTTCACTATCCTGTAAAATAAATCCCATTAGGTCCTTCATTGTCCAGTTAAAAAACTATTCTGAGCATATTACTTTTTGGCCGCATTGCTCTTTTTCTTCTTTAACAATTACAAAATACATGAAGATCATTGCACCTGTGATTACACAGCCACCTCTTGTGTTACACCCTGCATTGTTTGGTTTAGGAGCAAGACACAGAAGCCAGGGTGAAAAAGAGTCACACAGTGAGTCGTCCCCCAAACTCACACTCCTGAATTCGCTGAAAATGTTGCATTTCCGTTGAGCCAGCGCATTATGTACAAGCCTTAATTATGCTTTTGTCAGCAAACAGCCTGGAAAAAGGTATTAAACATTCATGATGGTCTGACTGTAAGTTTAGGCTATACAAAGACTAATTTGGGCTTGGTTATTAACCATGTGTGAGTGTGTAGCTGCACAGCTACGGTGACAGCAAAGAGGGTGTTAAGGGAGAAAAAGGCACAGTGCACTCACTCGGCCTTCGGGCTAAAACAACACGTACACAATAATACAAAACCCACATTAAAAACTTGCACCCTGTTATGCAATAATAAGCACACACACACACACACATCCAGAAATGCAGATGCCCACACACTAGTGTGCACTCACTGACAAATACTAACAGCACACTCCTCAGGGCCAAAACACATGAATCTCTGTTCCCGAGCTGCAGCCCCTGAGGGCCAAAACAAGTCCTTCCGTGCCCCTGTGAGTTACTTCTGAAGTGATTCCATCTTACTTCTTCTTGTTCATATGGACACGTGGGTCACAGGGTAACAGCTGGGATCCCTGCATCAGTCTGAACCCTGTTTTGATGCTGGATTTAAGAAACCCAGTAGGATGACATCAATGTTCATGGGTGGCTGCCACTTAAAGGTGCCAAAAGAAACACTCGTGTCAGTGCTCACTCTCTCACGCACACACACACAAAACGATGGGGACACAACCAAGCGACACGTATGTAATGCCCGAGCCCTTGGCGCGCTGTGTATTTAACTCGCGTTGTGCCGTGCAGGACAGCGTTGACCTCGGCAGCAGAAAATACTGGAAGCACAAAACCCTGTGTTTCGTATAAAAAGGACTTTAGACCACTTCTGTGGATCCCTGCTTGGATACACAAGTGTATTTAGGCACAACTTCACATGCATTGCCTGCTGTGGTTAACAAGGTGTGCATTAATGAGCAAGCGCTTGGTCTCCCATGAGGGCAACAGGCAGGAAAACACATAATGCACTAATCTGATCGCCGGAATAAGTGAGGTTTTAATTTGTTTTCCTTTAGTAGTTGGTTTTCGTCACAAAGTTATGCTTTTTTTACAAACTGTGACTAAATTAAAATGTAAAGTCATGCAGAAGAATTCCCTTCGGTGTTGAACCGAATAAAACATATTAATTGTTCCCACTCTCAAACGTTGGTGTGACTTTTACAACCAGATATCTTCTCAACAGAGCCTAAGCTGCGTCTACCGAAGTTCCAGGGCCGACGTAAAGTAGAGTACAAGGATAAGAGCTGTTAAGTCTCACGTACCCAGTGAGGGTAGTTTGTCTACATGCACTTGAATGAAAAAACATCCATTTCCTAATCTCGCGATCATTTAATATCTAATCTTCCACTTTGTGAACAAGTGTCTCCAATGCACTCATAATGCATATTGAAGTGCTAATGCTAATGTAAAGATACACCATGGTGTGGTACTGGGAAGCAACAAGTGCTATAAATGTAACGCAGTGACAAATACTGACATCCTTCCCCCAATTATGGCTTTGCGACCTGGAGCCACGTAGCACCCTAGCATTACCATCTCATGATCGGAAGGTCAAAGGTTTAGCGTCTCTCAATGACATCTAATATCAAATCTGACCGAAATGACCTCAAGCACAACACTGTTAACAGAGCTGCTTACTCAATAATTATCTAACAGCCTCTGCTGAATACTTAAATTATTAAGACAACTGGGATGGATTTTTTTATGAGATATCTGAAGTCATGTTATACAATATTTGCAACATGAGTTGTCCAGTAATAACCTCATTAGCAATTAGATAGAAATATGGAGTTGATGCAGATGTCAATAGATGATCTATATGTTGGTGGAATATAAAACAAGGATACTCATAGCTGGATGAATACATGAACAAATATAATAGATTTGATGAAACAATGACATTAAGCTTTAACGTTTCTTTAAAAGAGATTAAAGTTTTGGAAGACAGGAAAAAGCAGAAAGGAGAAAGAAAAGATTTTCTCTTGCAAAAGCCAAACTCATGAAAGATCAACTCTCAGCCAAAATCTTGCTTTGGAAACAGCCAACGCTTTGAGAGAGAATGAACCGACCAGCCTGTGGTTGTGGTGGTTAATGCCTTTTTTCCAGACTGATTTGTGTGGTACAAACTCCAACCAGGTCTGCCTGCACTCACAAAGCACTGAGTGAGAGCACTTTAAACTAAATGTAACACTTTGGATATGTGGCAGCACACCCACCAGATACCCCCCCATGATTTTTGCAGGTTTTATTTTCCGGTTAATTTTCAGCCTTCTTGATTTAAATCTGTTTGTGTGTCTTCCCGTTCTAATTTCCTTCCCCATGTTTTTCTCCAAAAAAAAAGGTTCAAGGATTTTATTTTCTTCTGTTTCATGTGTTAGCGCCAAAAAACCTTTAGTACAGTTTAAAGAGGAATGTATCAGTTTCATTTAAACAAGCATGTTGTGTTTTCAGTAGATTATAGTGTCAAGTACAATAATATGGATAATGTGTGGATATGTAGTGTACAACATGCAGTGCATCATATATGTGTAAATGAAGTGCCTTATGCAGCCATAAACAAAGACCAGTGAGTAGCCCTCTCACAACCAACCACTATGCATTATCCTCTGTATTACATTACTGTATCTCATTCCGCTTATTTCTCAGGCTCTGAATCCCATCGCTCTTTCAAGTCCTCCCCTTTCCAAGCTGGATATTTCCACACTGAGATAAAAAATCTCTGCTTGCAACTGATAAAAAAAAGATCTGGGCTAAATAATTGCTTCCTCAGGTAACGTTGATATTGATTCATTAGATTAGATTTATCTGTTGACAATGCCCCTTTCCTTCTCTTCCCTCCTTTAATAGCAGATGATGCACAAAGGCCATCACATACGTTCACATAACAGCTGTGGCTTTCATAATTACTGTACAATTGTTTACATGTTTCTAATCTTAGACGTTTTCTATGTTTCATGGCCATGTGATCCTGTCATCTCTTCCCCTCGGCCTCCATCCTCATACTATTTCAATTCTTCTATCTGCCAATGCACAAGCTGTGAGCCTGCCCAGAGGCACCTCCCATACTTTATAACATTGCCTTTATTACACAG